>NC_137003.1:29314840-29383877 GCF_032717465.1 Coenobita brevimanus
TTAGTGCCCCTCCCCGTGAAACAAATAACTCAAAGTCGTGGCCACCCCTTACGGGATTATGGCGTCTGGCAATAGATAGATAGATAGATCATTTTTACGCAGAAGGTTATCAGCAATTGTAGGTCTGTAACGGTTGAGATTTGGACACATGTTGATATGACATAAAATTTTTTGCTTGGAATTCTCTTATCTTTCATTTCCCAAATTTATCCCCTTCCTCCCGGGACATCCTGTAGATGCCGTACTCTCGTGTAGCAGACTGCTCTGAAAACATGATTAATTGATACATGTAACCAAGGCCGTTACAGTCACAGGGAAAACAGATATAAAATGATGAAGTATGCAGTAAATGGGACGCACTTAGAAATGTTTGAACAGCTGTAGCGACTTCAAAATATTATCCCATATTTTAAGTAAGTAGTAGAGTAGTATCACTAGTCAGGCATGATGACCGCAGGTTACGAACAGACGTTTACGAGCATGCGCGCGCGCACGCACGCGCACACACACACACACACACACACACACACACACACACACACACACACACACACACACACACACACACACACACACACACACTGTCCGTCTTTCCTTGCCTTCCCTCCTCCAGCTAGACAAAGGAGTCTCTCTCTCTCTCTCTCTCTCTCTCTCTCTCTCTCTGGGGCGTGGTAGCACAGTGGTAGCGCGCTGGACTTGTAATCGGGGGATTGCAAGTTCGAGCCTCGCCCGGGCTGCCGTGCCGGGAGGGGTAGCTCCCTCCTGTAACCCTAGCTGGGCTATATAGTCCAATACAGGGCTTAGCTCGGGGGAACTCCATTTCTCCCATTTTTCCCTCTCTCTCTCTCTCTCTCTCTCTCTCTCTCTCTCTCTCTCTCTCTCTCTCTCTCTCTCTCTCTCTCTCTCTCTCTCTCTCTCTCTCTCTCAAGAATTCAAAAGTGGTAAAACCTTATAACAAAAAATTCAAGCCTCCCGTCACCTCTCCCATCTCTCTCTCTCTCTCTGCATCTTCTTCCTCGCCTTCTCCTCCTCCCCTCTCTCTCCCTTTCCCCTCCTTTCTTCACGCCTCCCCTGTGCTTTCCTACCTCTCCCAGGACCCCATTCTGACTTTTCCCCTTACCTTCTCTTTCCCCCCCCCCTCTGTATCGCTCTCCTCTCTCTCCTTCTACCTCTTCTCACCCTCCCACGATTTCTCTATCCCCATGTCGTTTCTTCCTTCCCTCTTCTCCCTCCCACTCTCCCCATCTTCTCCTCCCTTAACCCCCTTCATTTAACGCCCGTAGTCTTGAAACTGAGGACAGGGGTTATCCTTCCCGCACCCCGCCCGAGGTGGAAGCTCACACCTTCAACTAAGTGGTAACCTTAAAAGCGTGAGAGCGCACCCCTTCGTGTAGGTAGGTGCAGCAAATAGTTGGTAACACTGATTAATTTTAAAATTTAAAATCTTAAAAAAAGAAGCATATGACAATTTCTAAAATTGACATAAAATATAATCTCTTAATGTTCGCAATTCTTACCACTTTTATTACTAAAGACTGGCATTTGTTCTTGAATACACTGTATAAGAGTATGCAAACAGGCTTTGGAGAACCTGTGCCGTTGGAAAAATTCGGTGTCAGTCATAGCTTCAAAGGGGTTCATGCGGCCAGTAATAACACTACTAATACGCCTTGGCTAGTCATATTGATGTTGACCACATTTCTGCTCCAGATGCTTGTTTTTGCCATTTTTCCCACACAGAACCCGAAATGCCACCAGTCCCCTAACACACCTGGGGGGGGGGGTATTTGAAAACCAATCACGGGCACCGATAATAAAGGTAAAATTCGTTCAAATCGCACAAAAATACACCAGAAGGTTATATTGTTAAGCCAAAACAAATTATTGCAGACTTGTAAACGTTTGCCGAACGCAAATATGAGACTTCGTAATTCAAACTAACTGGCTGTGCACGAGTCGTCTGTTTAGGCAGGTCTCGGCCATACTTTACTGTAAGAACACTGAGCTCTATAGTACGGAGAGGCTATCTCCGCCGCGAGCTTGTGATTTTGGCCGCCATATTGAAACACCAGCACTCAGATTCAAATTCAAATACTTTATTTCCACTAAACAGAGGTTATTAATAAAGATACACTCGTCGCTTACAATACAAAAACATATATGGATTATTATTTTTTCTGCCTAGTTCAACGAATTATACCGGGTACATTTAGCCAATAAGACAATGCCAAAGGTTGCTGCAGTGCAGATTCTACCCTTTATGGCACTAAGGCAGAGAAAGGTGATGGCAGAAAGGGAAAAGATAGTGTGGTATGAACGTTGAAATGATAGTGATGTTGAAGCTGTTTTACGTCGAAGTAATGGTGTTGAAATGGTGTGGAAAGTCCTTAGACCATCCATGTCATGAAACCGAATGTCCAGATTGGTAAAGGCCGGATGAAACATGGAAATATCTACAAAAGAGTGTGAACAGAAGAGAAGAGGACATGGAAAGACTGGAGATAAATGGGCCCCTTTTAGTGGCCGCATTCATGCAGGGATACTGGGTAAGCATCTTCCCGCCCCACCCCAGGGGGTAGTAATGTTATAGAATTAGCAACAATATATATTTCTTACTTATGAATTGTAACTCCATCTCTCTTCGATGAATTCCTGTGCCCATTTTTGTATCGGTAAGCTGCACAGTGGACCATGGCACTATTTTTTCCGGAATCATCAGTTGCTTTCATAAACCCACAGAACAGCTCAGTACAAAAACGCGGGCATCAGGCGTGGTGTGTAACATGGCTACCGGTATACCAGCGCAGCCCTGGCGGCGGCTACATAAATTAAGCGGTGCTACCAGTGAGAAAGCCTCTCCATACTATAGAGCTCATTGTGTAAGAATCATTTCATGAACTGATCAAACTAATCACAAAAGTATCATGCATCATATCTGATAAACAGCTTAGCAGAAATATTGAAAAATTAAATGGAAGTGGATACACCATCTCACGTTTGTTTTCGTCTCGTCGTAAATTAACCATCTCCGGGGAAGTGGCGAAGACTTTTATAATGATAAAAATAACAGACGATTATTATTTTTTTACACGATGTTTTTATCATTAAATTCAAATTCTCATCACACACACCATAGGGCCCTTCAAATTCTACATTGTTTCTTTGCACAAGGCAACTATAAGGGTACGGTCACACCGAACGCGACGAACCGACTTGAGCGGGGAGGGATGAGGCGACACGATAAAACAGACTAAATCATACGAGGGTGGCCAAACTGAATGAATGGGGAGGTTTGTCGACCCCCTTAGCGACATCCCCACTCCCCAGGTATTTGCATCATTATTCAGTCGTGCTGGTACTGCATGTTGGGGAGGCTGGGTTTGGTATTTGTGTCTTCTGAACACCTTATTGGAGTCGTGTACCACAGGAGAGCTGTGTGGGATCAAAATGATCCATTCCACAATAATACTGGAGTGTTGAAGTAACACTGGAAGATAATTATCTGTAAATAACTGCATACAAATAGTAAATATATATAATCGAGCATTATTTTGTCATACGTTTGTTCCACCGTTGTTATAAAACCTATAAAAGACCATTATTGTCTACAATTCATACCAGTATTTAGTGCTCTATTCCCTTTGTTACACTGTAGGCCTAAAACTAATATACAGATAAGTGTTTACACTATATGTACATATGTAATAAGCATCAACAATTTTATTATTTATCAATACATAAATTTGTGAAATGTAATTAAGTAGACAGAGAATTGTCCAGCGGATATGCCACTATAGGCATGCTTCTGATTAGCTGCGAAGGAGTGCATTGAGACTCCCCGCGGATTCCATTACTACTCTGAGGTAATCCTCTCCCGTTCACCGGGGAATTCTCTCCCTTTCGTGTGTTAAGATTACCAAAAGATATGGAAAGGGGAAGGTGGACGCCTGCCCACAGTTTACGACTACGGCCGTTAGTTCCTCAGTCTTCATTCTTCCCTCGTTTCCTCTTTCTCTCACTTCCGCCGGCCTTCCTCTCTCTTGCTCATTCCTTCTCTTCGTTGTTCCCTCTCTTCCTCCTTCCCTCTCTTTCTCCAACGTTACCACTCTCTTCCTCCTCTCTCTCTTAAAAGAAAAGTATAAAATATGAACTGTAAATGCACGTTAAAGAGGAGAATACAATGTAACCTCTTACATCCTCTTCTTTCCCAAATTGTCCCTAGTGACGGGGTAGCGTAAAAGTTATTTCTGTAAGTTTTAGTCTCTTTTCAGCTCACTCTTAAGACCAGCTCCATCCCCTTACAATTATGGTAGTTACTGTTGGACTGCACAATGATTTGTTACCTTGCAGTTATCAGTGTTCCATATCTTTTTCGTTACGTGTTCTCTTCCATCTCGCGTCTAGTGATTTCACTCACTCCAAAGCAGACCGCTTTTATGGAATAATTAAAAGTCGCACACACTAGTCATTTCGAATACATATCTGTTATACCCGGTAACTTTGAAATATCATAGTAGCCATATACCAATAAGCCTTCATACCTGGGAAATTACTGTACGTAACATTACCTTAAGTCCTATATAGTAAGTGTATTTAATGGTCTAAAAAAATTATTCTGTAACCTAATAGAGGCTAATCTGGCTGCAATATCCGTTAACTCCCCCCCCCTCCAGAATTCATTATTGGAGGAATCTCTTTGATCTGAGGTGTTTAGAGATCGTCTTTGTTACCTCGTTCGCAGGTGTATGACTGATCGGCTAGCTAACATTAAGAACACATTAGTAGACCATGTCACGCGATTGATGACGATTAAAGGGAATGATTATTGTTGTGTATTTTCCAGAACTACTTTTTACTTGCTATTGATTTATGCTTCCTGTACGGTGAGGAGTTATTTATTCATAATTTTATCATTATAAATATGGATTATTCTTACCTAGGTCCAGCCAGGTAATGTTTTTCCAGCCGTTTAGCATGATGCTTCCAATAATATATTCACCATTATTATATAATAATAAATACTTTACATATATATATATTTTTTAATGCAAGAAACAAGGAACCAATGGCCAGGAGGCCGTAAACCGTTCCTTCCAAGAAGAAACAAAAACAATACAAAAGAAAGCCAAATTCAAGATCCGTTCATCTCGAGATGCCTGGACACACTGCGTCTGAAAGACTGGAGATCATAGGAAATAGGAAATACAGACAGAGGAAGACAGTTCCAGAGTTGACCTGTTGTATAAATGAAGGACTGGAAGTAGCGGTTAACTCTTGCATTAGATAGTTGGACAGAAAAGGGATGAGAGTTTGTTGCCAGACGGGTGCAATGCACCCGTCATAGAGGTGGAGGGATGCAAGCAGACAGTTCAGAGGAGCAGTGACCAGTGAAGTAATGATAGAAAAGAGATAAAGATGCAACAGTGCGACAAAGAGACAGAGGTTGAAGGGAGCCAGTAAGAGGATGAGAGTTGATGAGACGAAAAGCCTTTGACTCCATCCTATTGAGAAGAGCTGTATGTGGGGAGCCTCCCCACACATAAAAGTTGTACTCTAAACAGGGGCGAATAAAACCCGTGTATAAAGTCAACAACTGTGCAGGGGTAAAGAAGGTACGGAGTCAGCTTAGCACACCTAATCACTTGGAAGCAGATTTCACAAGAGATGCAATATGGTCTTTCCAATATAAGCCCCTAGTGAATGAAATCCCAAGCATGTTCAAGGATATTATTAAACATCAGTAGGTACTCCTATGGAAGATTATGTCGGGTTGATAGGTGTAAGAACTGAGTCTTTGATGCATTAAAAACAAGATTCTTTTTACCCCAGTCAGAGATACGTGCCGAGTCAGACATTAGGTGTGCCATAGCCTCATCCCTTTTTTGTTGAAGTAACTGCTGAGATGGATGTTGCGGGAACCGAATGGAAAGGTGAAGGGTGGAATCATCAGTGTACAAGTGGATAGGGTTAGATATACAGCCTAGAAGGTCATTGATAAATAAAAGGAAGGATGATGGTGATTTGAGAGAGCCCTGAGGAACACACTATTGATAGATCTAGGAGAAGAACGATGGCCTTCTACAATAGCGGCTATAGAACGACCAGCAAGGAAGCTATAGATGTAGGCACAGATAGAAGGATAGAAACCGTAAGAGGGCAGTTTGGAAATTAAAGATTTATGCCAGACTCGATCGAAAACCTTTGAGATGTCAAGTGCAATGGAAAGGCTTACGCCAGAGTCCCGAAAGGAGGATGACCAGGAGTCTGAAAAGTAGGTGAGAAGATCGCCAGTGGAGCGTCCATGACGGAATCCATACTGACGATCAGAAAGAAGGTTGTGATAGGAACGATGCTTTAAAATTTTTCTGTTAAGAATTGACTTGAAAACTTTTGAGACACAGGATGTTAAAGCAATTGGACGATAGTTTGATGGTTGGGAATGGTCACCCTTCTTTGGGACTGGCTGAATGAGAGCAAACTTCCAGAAAAAAGGAAAGGAACAAGTTGACAGACAAAGGCGAGAGTTTATCTAGGCAGGGTGTAAGCACTGAAGTACAGTTCTTGAGGACAACAGGAGGGACTCCATCAGGCCCATATGCCTTGTTAGTAATGAGGCCAGTGATGACAGAAAATACATCAGCTGAAGAAATTTTAATGTCAGCCATGAGGATGTCTGAGGGGGAAAGTGATGGAGGAACAGCACCGGAATCGTCTAAGGTGGAATTGGAGGAGAGAGTCTGAGTGAAGAAATCTGCTCTATCAGTAAAAGAAATAGTTAAAGAGCCATCAGAATAGAAAAGATGAGGGAAGGATGATGAGGTAAAGATGATAGAAAGGTTTTTGGCAAGGTGCCAGAAGGAGCGGGAAGAATTCGACTTGGAGAATTGATAGCATACTGTATAGCACGGATGAAATTATTTTTAGCAGAGCGAAGAACAGACTTAGCATGATTCCAGAAAGAAACATGAACACAATGTGATTCAGGGGTAAGTTGGCTCTGGTACGTCTTATAGGTCCTCTCGTTGTTGCGGACAGCATTAGAACAAGCGTGATTAAACCAAGGCTTTCTTGCATTAGTCAAAGGATATGAGAATGGAATGTATGCTTCCATGCCCGAGAGAATAACCTCCGTAATGCACAAGGCACACTAAGATGGCTCCCGGCCATGGAAGCAATAATCATTCCAGGGAAAATCAAAGAAGTACTGTCTGAGGGCCTCCTAATCTGCAGCTCCAAAGTGCCACAGACGATATTTCTTGTAGGGTCCACAGGCCGTACCGGAGTGATAGGACAGGTTAACATAATGAGGCTGTGATCGAAGGAGCCCAACGGAGGGGAAAGGTTAACAATGTATGCAGAAAGATTAGTTGTAAAGAAGAGGTCATGTATGTTGGAGCTCTCTCCAAGGCGGTCAGGGATACAGGTAGGGTGCTGTACGAGCTGCTTTAGGTCGTTAAGGATAGAAAAGATATAGGCATGTTCACCAGGTGGATCAGTGAAAGGAGAGAAGAGCCAAAGGTGGTGCTGAACATTGAAATCTAGAACGGAGATTTCAGAGAAAGGAGAAAAGGATAGAATGTGTTTCATCATAGAAGTAAGATGGTCAAAGAATATTTCATAGTCAGTAGAATTAGGGGATAAGTAAACAGCGAAGATATATTTAGTCACAGAATGACAAGAAAGCCGAAGCCAGACATAAGAGAATTCAGAAGAATTAAGTTTAGGAACACGAGAGCAAGATTAATCGTTGCGTATATATACACAACAGCTACATTTTGGCTTTGAAATGAATATAGAGAAAGTGGGAGGAAACGGAAAAGGGTTTGCTGTCAGTTGCCTCAGAGAGCTGAGTCTCTGTCAAGAAAAGAAGGTGAGGTTTGGAGGAGGAGAGGTGGTGTTCGACAGAAAGAAAGTGCACTATTCCCAGTTGTTATGGGTTGCAGTAAAGAAAACGTTTTTTAGTTTGTGTTTATTTTTAATGAATGGGGAATAAAGTATTAGAAATGTTCAGATGAAACTGAATGGAAAAGTGTGAGCAGATCAGATGTGTGCATGGCAATGAAAAACAGTGAGAAAAGCCTCAAATCAGAGGAGTTTTTACACAGTGAGTGAGTGATTGATGACACATATTCTCAAAAACCGCAAGAAATGTCAATCTCTCAGCCATCAAACATATTTCGTTTTTCATGTCGTACATTAATACATATTGGACATCGGCAGTATAATGTTCTCGATTAGGATCAATATATTTCCATTTGATAGAGAACTCTACAATATGGGGGGTAAGGGAGTCTATAACAATCTCTTTTCATAGCTAATATTAATAATCTCCTTTTTCTTGGTCTCCACGAAATCGATAAAATGACCCAGAACAATTCCTTTGCTAGCCTACACGATGATAGCAGTATGTAATAATTGAAAAAAAACAATAACATTGTATGCATTCTCACTTATGCTTGTTTCATGCGGTGACTTTCAGTATGGCTTCCACCAAGTAACAAAGATGCAGTAGTAACGTCACGGCAAGTCTTTATATGGACAATTGCCATGTAATCATGTGCATACATCGGTTCTGACATATTCTGTTCTTCATCAGTCATTTCCAGCTTCACGCCCGGAAAAGAAGATGGTTTAAAGTATATGCTTATTAATTACACGAGTCATGTAAAGGAAGACAATCCAGTTCTTTCGAAGCCTCGCTATCCCCTAAGAATACCCCACCAAATCACATTATTTACACCCAGTTTTTCTATGTAATAACAGGTGAACAGGGACAAGGGGAAACAGGTTGATCTGCATTTCCATAATTATTGTTCTTTAACTCGATAACAACTTTCTTGGTTAATTGTTTCTATCTCCAGACGATTTTAATACACCTTTCGAACTGGTGAGGTTAATTAAAACCTTAATGAATTCCATGCATTATCAAGTATACCTCCTAAACTGAAGAAAATGGTTTGCATATGAAACGAATACAACGAGAAAATGCGTGATATAAGTAATTGGGCTACCTCTAATCTCAAGCTCTTGACAATCTTCAGCTGTTTACTTTCATTTGTGCGACATATGCAAAGCTTTAATAATGCCCCAAAGGATGCTGAGGCAGCCACTTCACTAAAGTATTATGAGGCTTTTTTTTTTTTTTTTTTTTTTTTTTTAGAATCGATCCTCCTGAGCCCATATTTAGGTGGAAAAAGGGGCAAGAATGACGATAATTATGTCACTGATTACCAATATATTGTATTATAATTACAAATCATATCAGATAGATAGATAAATAGATAGATAGACAGCCCTATGCGAGCCTGGGAAAAGGAAATGAGCTTGCAAGTTACACTGAGGAAAAGCTGACGACAGATTACGAAGTAGCCAGTAAGGAGATGATGCAGTTAGTTGTCAGCAGTCCAACCGTGAACAAAGACCTAGTGACCATACACACACATACACACATACTCACACACAGGCTTCTTAAACTTTCCATCCACAAGGAACACACGTGATACGTCTCCTGTTTCACCAGAATTTAGGAAAGAGAGCTCAGAAGGAGACAAGCCATACAAGAGGCAGGTCGCAGGCAGAAGGGCTTGGTAACTTTGAGAGAGAGACAGTGAGAGCGAGACAGAGAGATAGCTAGTGGGACTGGACTCTATACTCCGCTCTGTGTGAGAGACTTGTTAATATTTCCAAGACAAATAAAAATAGTCCCATACTATTCTTTACCTCTCCTGTCACTACATGGCAAATGGGAAGCTACTCCAAGATATAAAAACCGCTCGTCCACAAGTCTAATATATATATAACTCAACCACAAAGGAAATACAAAGTCTTTTATGACATTTGGTGGCAGCGGTGGGATACGAACCTCGTCTACGAATCAACATTGAATTCCTACAAAATATCAAGATTGAAAACAAAAAGAATACCTCTCACAACCAACAACACAACCAGCTCCTGACAGTATTCTCTCCAACCAGCCCCCTCCGTCTCCCCGATCATCATGCTGATGCAGAGGTGAAGAGATCACACGACGCCTTGCAAGTAGTTTAACAAAATATTGATACGATCTTGCAACTTCTACGACGAACCAGCGAATCTACGGACATCGTCTCCGAATTGAAAGCAAATTTCTACAAAAGCAGGCGAAACTCTACAAGATTAGCTTCAGTTCTACAGTGATTCCTACAAAATACAGCCTACAATGCAAATAGCCTACAAGTCTACAAAACAACTCTATAATCTTCATGTAACTTCAAGCAGCAACAAGAAGAATATAAAACAAAGCAAGTAAAGAAGAGGAAAGACCAAAACAACAAGCACACAAGCCATCGCTGATGCAGAGGTCAAGACACGCAGCAAAACACCAAGTCCATATTCACAACTCATCTTACTCACCCGTCTTCACTCAAGTTACTCATCGCTACTCATTCACTCACCACAGCTACCAATGTGGGAAGCCGACGTCACCATGTGCTGAGATGACATCACAACGCGAGTCTGCCATGCCAAGCAACGTGTGACTGACACCAGGCACTTCTCACCCACTACTCATTACTCATTATTCACATAGCTCCTACTCATACTCATTTATTTTCACAGTTAAGTTGGAAATTCGACGTTCTATGCTGAGGTTTGCCTGGGACAGCCGTTAACCACCACAAACACCAGGCCATGGAATTTCCTGAGTAATATCGTCCATCAACACACCACTAGAATTATCAAGAGATCTTCAATCAAACCTGTATTTTTCTTCTGAGATCGACTTTTGTATCGACACACCTCTACGATCTGTATCAAGTGGGTAAAATTATACTTACTCATTTCTTCTCAGTGCTAAAATTAGCTATATTCAACTTATTTACTCATCTATTTTGCTAGGACATAAATAAACAAGAGGCGTATTTCATAACACCATATCTTAATGACAGGAATATTTTCGCCACCACCCACGTTAATACCAGATGACACACAATTTGCCACAACAACAGACTCACAATTAAGAGAGCCCCAAGGCAACACACCAGATAACACATAAATTGCCACAACATCAGACTCACAATTAAGAGAGCCTCAAGGCAGCCCACCCCTTGTACAAACCTCAACACACACTAAATATCGAGAAACAAATACGGCAGTTTCAGATGATGAGTGGGAAACCACCTCTGACGTAGGAAGTGCGGACTTTGCCGCTGCCTTGCACACGTATGCCAATACACTTAACAGGGTTCACCGGTCCAGTCGTACATATTCCACCATTCCCTCACACAACGATAAACACGTCCAAGTTGAATTAACAGGGCAAACAGTAAAAATGGATCAAGAAACAAATACCGCGGATCTAACAACCACACCTCACGTGTTTGTGTATCACGAGGATAAAACTGCCCCAAAATTCTCTGGCACAGACAAAGATCGCATTGATGTCATTTCATTAGTCAGTCAGTGCGAACAAATGTTCATCAAGCGCCACATACTAGATGAACAAGAGAAAATTGCTATTTTTTCATCTTGCATAAGCCAGGAAAGATGTCCAGCAAGCAATTTATTGCGCTCAGATAAGCTCCATCGTGCTAGGACATATGATGAATTTAAAACTGAATTTCTGAAGAAATTTTCTGGAGGTATGAACTTCCTGCCAGGTATAATTCCAGAATTACATAAAATTGTAGATCTTGTAAGGGAGCACACTACAAACCATGTGCTCAGTGAAATAACTGCTGATGTCTCCACAATCAAGAGAACTTTATTAGCTACATTGGAGAATTCTAATTGGATAACAGATGATGGAAAGATGTCCCCAGACCACGTCGTGGACATCATTGGTTGTGTAAATTACCTGATAGGACCCTTAAGATCGCCAAGACGATCGCGTACACCCCAGGAATGTGCTTGCTAGACTTAATGAACGAGGTAGAGATGCAGCACAGTAAAGCAGGTGTGGTCAACACACATGCACATTCTGGTAGAATCAGGGTACCTGAGACAGTATCAGCTGTGAAAACATCTACACCGACCCCAAACAGAGAACAAAATCGATCACGACCAGAAGTCAGGCAGGCCAAACAAACAAAAACGCCTAGACCTAGTTCCCAGACGCCTTCCTACAGGCAGTTTCATAAGTTTTCGCGCAGCCCGAGTAGGTCTCGCGCCATAAACAACACTTCTTATGGGAAATCACCTCATAGGTCACAGTCAAGGGATAGGTCCATTCTATGTCATTATTGTGCAAAACCAGGACACACAAGGTATGAATGCTTTATCAAGGCAAAAGAGGACAAACAAAAGACACAAGGATTTGGTCCTTACTCTAGGCATCATAGATACCAAGGGCACTGGACTAGTGATTGCAAAACAGTAGAAAAAATTGTGTCTATGTTCAAATCGGGGGAAGACCAAGTCATGACAAAAAACGAACAAACGTACAGAAGAACAAGGCTAAACTTCACATAGGAGGCATGTTGGGAAATGAGTGTATCTTGATACCAGCTGTATGTGAGGATCAGAACGTTTCCTTATTTTTAGATACAGGCTCTCCAGTGAACTTAATAACACATGAAGAACTAAATAGAATTCTTAAAAATAAAAAGAAAGTAACTTTTCTAGATGAAGCTGATTTAGATTTATACACAGTAGATGGACAAGAGATTACAGTGAAGGGTATGATAAGATTAAATCTCAGTTTCACAGAAACTACAAGACCATTCTCTGCATTTTTCTATATCGTTGAAAACTTAGCAATTAAAGCTCATATGTTACTGAGCTTAAGATCCATGAGAGCTGAGAACATAACTATACTCCCACAAATGAATGGAATACACTTTGATAATGAATTCATAGAGGAAATAACTTCAGAGCCCATACCGATTGGTAGAAGAGAGCCAAAAAGAATTAGTAATATTAAAGGCTTAAACAAACATACACAAACAGATGAGTGTATAGATCCACTCCCACCACCAACCCCATCCTCCAGAATTAGTGACCCAGATAACAGTACTGATTTATCAATTTTTCCAGCCCATCTCACTAATGATTTAGTTATACCACCTAATTCATACATGAAGGTTACCATAAAGAGCAAATTACGGAATAGTACTGTTCTTGTCTTAGAAGAATTATGTAAAGTAAAGGGATTGTCAGTAGAAAACGCATTATGTCATACGAACGACGAAGGGCAAACTCAGATATTCATAATTAATCACATGAATGGGGAAGTTCAGTTGAAAAAGGGAACTTGCATAGTTAATATTGAAAAATGTCCCGCCCCGGTGAAGGAAATAGTTATAGCTGGAGTAACAAGTGAGATAAAATCTACGGATAGAGAAAGAATAAAAGAGAATTTAATTCACTCAGGTGAATTTGATGAAGAAAATGATTTGTTAACCCTGCTGGAAACACACAGGGACACCGTAGCATTGCCCGGAGAACAATTAGGGTGTACTAACTTGATTAATCACATGATTAATGTGCACCCAGAAACACCACCAATTTTCGTACGAGCTTACCGCATACCACACTCCCAACGTACACTTGCAAATCAGTATGTCGATGAAATGTTAAAACTTGGAATTATTGAGCCTTCAGTCTCCCTGTGGAATGCCCCCCTATTCTTCGTGCCCAAACGAAATGGAGCAATGCGTGCTGTAGTAGATTACCGTAAACTAAATAATCACACAATCCCAGACAGATTTCCCATGCCATTGCTAAGCGATGTTCTACAGAATATTGGTCCTGAGAATAATATATTCTCGACCATCGATCTCCTAAACGGCTACTATCAGATTCCGGTATCTAAGGAGTCACGTAAATACACTGCCTTTTCAACAAACAGAGACCATTATCAATATACAAGAATGCCAATGGGACTGAGGACAGCCCCAGGCACATTCCAGCGTC
The DNA here is from genome assembly GCF_032717465.1 of Coenobita brevimanus. Taxonomy (NCBI): domain Eukaryota; kingdom Metazoa; phylum Arthropoda; class Malacostraca; order Decapoda; family Coenobitidae; genus Coenobita; species Coenobita brevimanus. The sequence goes on from NC_137003.1 coordinate 29,328,731, forward strand.
TTATGAATTACGTAAAGTCCGGAATTTTAGGACAAGGAATATTTGTTTATCTTGACGATATTATAATCGCAACGAAGAATATTAAGGATCATCTCAGGAAATTAGACTTACTCTTACAAAAGCTTAGTGATGCTGGATTAAAAATTAAACTTTCTAAATGCAAATTTTGCTTTAAGGAAATAAATTTCTTAGGCCACAAATTAAGTTCTGATGGTATTCACACCACTGATGACAAAATACAGGCAGTGAGAGATTTTCCTGAACCCACTACGACTGACGAAGTTAGACAATTTTTAGGTCTGGCTGGGTACTATAGGTCATTCGTACCACAGTTCTCTCATATAGCCTTTCCTCTATTCCAACTACTCAAAAAAGATGCTGTATTCCAATGGGAAGAAGAACAAAAAAGTGCATTTAACAATCTAAAAATTAAACTAACAAATGCACCTTGTTAAGCATATCCGGATTACACAAAATCATTTCTTATTTGTACAGACGCATCAGTTAAAGGATTAGGGGCTGTACTGATGCAGGAAGATAAAAGAGGAAAGAATCAACCAATTGCATTTGCCAGCAGACAAACAAGAGGTGCGGAGAAAAATTATTGCACTACAGACTTAGAGGCACTTGCAGTGGTTTTTGCACTACAAAAGTTTCGAGATTTGGTATATGGTTACGAAATCCACTTATTCACCGACCATAAACCACTGGTGGGTATGTTTAAAGAAAAACTCCTTTCTGGGAGGAGAGCAAGATGGAAGTGTACAGTTGAAAACTACAATGTACAAATTCATTATATACAAGGTAAAATGAACATAGTAGCTGACGCATTATCTAGGAACCCGAACACAATTCAGGTCGCGGCGTTAGATCTCAAAGGAAATATCCCAAACCACGAGGATATCGCAAAGGCACAAAGACTTGACCCAATATGGTCTAAAGTAATATACAAGTTAGAAAGTGGAGATGACATACAATTACCCAAACTGCATGTCGCACTTGAACAATTCACAATGGTCAATAATACATTATACAAAATTAACTCTAAACAACCAAAACGCCAAAGAAATACTAACCAGTTGGTAGTACCTAATGACATGATACCCCAATTATTACGATTGATACACGACAGCCCACATGCAGGACATCCTGGAAAGGATAAGACATTCAACCAAGCCCAGCTATTACATTACTGGCCTTCATTACGAAAAGATATAAACAATCATATAGACAGACGCGAATCATGTGCAAAACACAAAGGATACCCAATCACACCTGCACCGATGGGTAATTACCCTGTACCACATCAACCATGGGACGTTGTCGCTGTTGATTTACTCAAGATGCCATTATCATACAATAATAACCTATACTTATTCGTTGCAACGGATCATTTTTCCCGTTATGTCATTTTAGCTCCAATTAAAGATAAGACAGCAGAGACAGTAGCAAAGGCAATAACAGATAATGTAATATGTCGCTTTACTACCCCAAAGGTATTAATAAGTGATAATGGAGGAGAATTTAATTCTGAGATCTTACAAGAAAAATGTAAACAATACAACATCAAAAAGGTTAACGTTTTGGCCTATCACCCAGCATCGAATGGGTTGGTAGAGAGACAAAATAAAAAGGTATTAGATGTGCTACGACACATTCTCAGTGAAAATTATGCAAGCTGGGATGATTGGATTCCCAGAGTAGAGGCCTCAATTAATGGGTCTATAAATAAATCCATCGGTGACACACCACATTTCATTATATATGGCACAGATAAAAAATTACCATATGAGCTCCTAGAAGGTGACAGCATGCCTATATACAATTACGATGATTACTCTAAACTCCGTTTACGTGAATTCCAGGACATTCACAAAAGAGTCAAAAAACAATTAACGATGTCCAAGGAAGATATGACGGAGGCATTTAACAAGAAGGCAAAAGATTCACCTATCAGCTTAGGAGACATTGTTTACGGTGTCATTCATACGAGAGACAATAAATTATCCCCAAAATTTGAGGGCCCATACATAGTAATTAACATAAAAGCAAACAAAGTTTTAATTAAGTCACTTTCAGGTGGCGAGGAGAAACAAGTTCATATTGACCATTTAAAACGAGTTTCAAGGGAATTATCACATAATTATTCAGCCTCGGATACAACCGAACAGGTGAACGTACCTCAAGAAACCAAGCAAGAACACAACAATGATTACAAAAAGAAATTAAGGTCATATACCAAACAATCGAACATTGGTGCAACTGTTCCAATCAAATCTACAGTACATCATTTACGAGAATTAAATATCGGTTTAAACTTCTTCTATAAATGAAATAACAATCAACCGTAACGCACATCATCACTATCATCGACCACAGCATTATAGGAAATTAATAGATTTTTTTTTTTTTCGGTAGGTTACGATGAAGGGACTTATGCTATGGATTCTCCTCTACATAGCAAGAGGATATGCGCACTTAGACCCCAAACATATAGTACGACAAGGATGCCTCATAGCTCCAACGGCCACGACTACAATCGTTAAGGACGTCATGAGTACTGAAATAAGTCTAGATTACTTGTATGACTTACCTACTTATCTAGACAGACTTGCGACGCCGATGCGAACTCTGGACTTCATGATAGGAAATTATGTTTCACAAGCACATAACACCAAGGAAGTGAATGAAATGGTAAAGTTAGCGAAATGGAAAATAGAACAGGCGAAGTCAACTATGCTCGTCATGATCCAAGATCTCCCATCTTATGGAACGGAGGTACTGAGCGACAGGAACAACATCACCCGTACTCACCAAAAGCGCGGTTTGTTCGACCTGGGCGGCGCAGTTCTTGGGAACATCTTTGGATTGGCTACAGAGGATGACCTTAAAGAAATAAACAACAAATTTAATAAGATAGCTCAGGTACTAACATACCAAGATAAATTCATCAAAGGACAGAACTCAGCAATGAAGACAATTGTGAAAAATCTGAAACAAGCAGAAAACGTAGCTCTCGAGAGTGTAGATAAAATAAATGAATTAGAGGGAAACGTTACTCTTTTCCAGCACTTCTCCATCATCACAGAACATATTGACACGATTCTACTACAATTAGAGAACACTAGAGATCGTTTCAGGGCACTTATGCAAGGAATTTCGAATGCTGGTGATGGCAAGATCACAATTGACTTACTCCCAGTTCGTGAGCTACGTCAGATAGTTAGTCAAGGCATACATAAACATAAATTGAAGCCGTTGTTCCGCAGTAGGGAATTTATGCAATATTACCCGTATTTAGAAGCAACACTAACACCAACATCAGTGGTAGTTCATGTACCATTCATCACTGAAGACCTGTTCAGAGTATACCAAATACACCCCTTCCCCTATAGAAATAACAACACTTTGGTCATCATCAACATCAACACAGACACCGAACTCATCATGGTCTCCAAGAGACGGGACACTGTCACTTTCGCAAGTGAGTCAACGATTGAACGAAAGTGCCGCACATCCTTACATGCTGTTCATCTTTGTCCTGCGTACATTTTCACGTTTCAGCCTACTGATACAGTCCCTTGTGAAATGGCTATCATCAGAAATGACAATATTCATCATCATTGCAACTTCACTTTTGCTCCAGATAAACTTGTACACCATCAACGCATTGGACACTCACGGTTTTTTTATTTCCCTCATAACACATCAGTTTACATAGTCTGTCCAGATACACCACCATCTCATACATCAGCATCAGGATTATACATAGCACCAGACTACTGTGCGGTATTTACACCAGCCATGTCTACTTTATCCACCATCAATCACTACGCCATTCTCAATCATACACACAAAAATTTCCACCCACTGCCTGATATGAACTTAAACATGAGCACAAGTATTAAGTTGACTTCACCTAAGTTTGAAACTATGCAGATGATCAATGAAACAATGAAGCCCTGGGAAGATATGAGTTTGAGTATGTTCAACCCATATTATGTGTATAGCCCAGCACCTACTGTCTTTATAATCGTCTGCATTGTAGTTGCAGTACTGCTGTTCGCAATGCACAGAATGCATGCAAGAATTGCTAATTTGGAGTCATTATTTAGTGGGGGGAGAGTTAACATCACAGTTAACCACCCTGAATGAAGTGTATACATTTTGTATATAGTATTAATTATATATATATAAAAAAAAATACAAAGAAGAATGACCCATATATGGCAGACCAGTACCATTATCTTTAAATGAAATATTAATAACTCTTACCATAATCTTAATTTTAAACTATTTTTTATTCTTGCATGTATGCATTTCACTATAATAACCCAAGTACATACTGTATTACAGTTAAATAATTTACTTTAATGCATTTATTCAAATATGTATACAACTTGTTTAAAATGTAATATTACTGAATAATCACTATTCACTATGAATAATATATGTATACAATATTCATACAATTATGTTACTTTTACAATATTATGTATTTCACTTAATTAGTTTATAAGTTCATTATAATGTGTATATAATATGTATTAATATGTTAGGACTATTAACTGTCGATGGTACGCCATTTTCGCGTGACCGAGCAATGTATTATAATTACAAATCATAATAGATAGATAGATAAATAGATAGATAGACAGCCCTATGCGAGCCTGGGAAAAGGAAATGAGCTTGCAAGTTATACTGAGGAAAAGCTGACGACAGATTACGAAGTAGCCAATAAGGAGATGATGCAGTTAGTTGTCAGCAGTCCAACCGTGAACAAAGACCTAGTGACCATACACACACATACACACATACTCACACACAGGCTTCTTAAACTTTCCATCCACAAGGAAAACACGTGATACGTCTCCTGTTTCACCAGAATTTAGGAAAGAGAGCTCAGAAGGAGACAAGCCATACAAGAGGCAGGTTGCAGGCAGAAGGGCTTGGTAACTTTGAGAGAGAGACAGAGAGAGCGAGACAAAGAGATACCTAGCGGGACTGGACTCTATACTCCGCTCTGTGTGAGAGACTTGTTAATATTTCCAAGACAAATAAAAATAGTCCCATACTATTCTTTACCTCTCCTGTCACTACATGGCAAATGGGAAGCTACTCCAAGATATAAAAAACGCTCGTCCACAAGTCTAATATATATATAACTCAACCACAAAGGAAATACAAAGTCTTTTATGACAATATTACTTTATCCAGGATAGAGGAGCGAAATATAAGAGATGTGATGACTGAAAGCTATATCAAAGTACAGACGTCAAAATACTCTCTCCTAAAGTAAACGTACCCTCTGGGTGTGGAGAGAATTAAGCCACTCATTCCGAAAAATTATGTATTTTACTGCTGCCGTCTACAACCCATTCTAATAAGAGTATGGTATTTTTTTTTTTAATCTTGGAGAAGTAAACTTTAAATTGAAGGCAAAAGGTCATCCGACTGGAGGCTACAAAAACTGACTTTAAAAATACGCCATCGAACTGAGGGGAGTGAATATGCAGTCCCCGTACTGGAGATCATTAACAACTACACCTGATATAGCTTAATTTTTCCCAAATTTTTGTCCTTTAGTCACTGTTTTCACGTAGTTCATTGACAAAACATCATAACACTACAGCTGTACATCCTTAACACAACACTGCTTCGTAGCTTTCAACACATTCTAGGGCGAAGCTATTAATACAAATTAGCATTCAAATTAAAAGGGATGACATTCTTGGCCAAGTTAGAGTAACATGATCATTAGGATTACTGGGCGCATGGAGAAACAAGCCAAGCCAAATATTTACAACTTTCCAAACTTGAGCTTCACTGCTTCGAGATCATAGTGACTCCATTGCCCACACTATCTTCAGTCAGGATATTATACTGCTATTCATGGACGGAGTCCGAGACGGAGAAGTTAGCACGTCCAGTTCCAAAGTGAAGGAACCCATGCTTGAATCTCAGACTGATCAGAATCGTCGACAAAGTTCGTTTCCCCCTCTTATCTGTTCACTCACTTGGGGACCTGGATGTAATATCGATTGTTTCAGAGCATGCTCTATGGGATTCTCTGCCTTAATACCCTCGTGTAAAAGACATTTTTTTATATATATTTATTATTTGTCTACCTATTTATTTACGTATTTTGTTGTGTATTTATTTATTTATTTATGTTTACTTATTCATTTACTGTTATGTATTTAATGTATTTGTTGTAATTTTCAGATACATTTACCTAGGTTACTTATTTACTGCATTCCATTGTTTTTTCTTGTCCGACGACACCTGAATCGCTCTTAACTCTTTTACGACAATACTACTTGTATTTGTCCTTGATATCTGCGGGAGATTTTATTCAACTCTGAAGATTTTTGTTGACCTGGTGGAGTTAGATACAGATTTAATTAGCTCCTTCAGTACTACAAATTGTTCATCAGTTTCATAAAATCATCTGGTGGTGAAAAGAATGAAAAGGACGTCATCCTGGTGAAGGAGTTAAAGCACGACCCCGTTCCTCCCTTGCCTATCATAAAGCAGCTACACCATTTTTATTTCTGTATCAGGTTTAAGTGCCATAAATTTTCTTAATCTTTACAACTGTGGGTGTACTGTATTGGTACCGCATAGTTAGTTGTCTGTCATGTCTCCAGTCATACACTCATTGTTTTGTCTGTTATCATCTGTACAATCTTTCAGTAGCTTTTTGTTTCATCACTGGTAAAGGTAAGGAGGGGTGGGATGTAATCAAAAGCGCACTCGACAGGCAACCGAATAATGTGGTATTCGATTCAAACCCATTCCCGAGACCTATAGGCAAGGTCTCCTTGCCCCAGTCTGTCCGCACCTAGAACTAAAACAGCAGTGACTTCGACACGAAGCTCAGTGAAACGTAAACCAACTGGACTGGAAGCTGAAACTGCCCTCCCCCTGCAGTTCACCATTCGCTTGCCCCCCACCTGCAGTTCACCCACCTTTCGTGGGGTATGGAAGGAGATCAGGGACGTTTGAATCTCCGGGCAATGGAACAGCTGAGTAATATCGGTGTGATCTCATTAAGAACATGGATATATAAAACAACATTTTCTCATCGCAGTCGGGGGAAAAGTTTTTTATTTGGTACCTCCCTTGTCAGTTATGGTATACACTTTTAACTTAAACTTGCCCGAAACTTACCACCTCTCTATTTTGAGTGCTGAGTTATACCATTAGATTAACACTAGAATATAGTGGTAGTCATGACGATGTGCTGTGGAAAAGATATAAAGGCGTATAAGCCTACTAGTTCAGTCTGTTACTGTGCTACATGAAATGTGGTACAAAGGGATGAATTCCTGGTCCAGTTCAAGGTGAAAGAACTAAAGTAGAAAAGATATAAAGGCGTATAAGCCTACTAGCTCAGTCTGTTACTGTGCTACATGAAATATGGTACAAAGGGATGAATTCCTGGTCCAGTTCGAGGTGAAAGAACTAAAGTAGGTATTTGTGAGTGTTTATTGCTCACAAAATAGCACACACGGATGTTGTGTCAAATCCCGAAACTTTCTTCTTCTTTCGAAAAAAAATTCCCTTCCTCAGAAACTATTTTTGTCTTTAATCGCCTCCTTCCATCCGCATTCTCGGTAAGCCTCATAACATTTTGAGTGCTTTCCTTGTCAGTCATGCAGACAGGGAAATCGAGGTCACAAACACCTTTCTTCTTAAATCTTATATACAAAGTGTCACTATGTTCATTCGTTGTTCAGTTGACAGACAATGAATTTTTTATTCTTTAATACAAGATGGGAGGGGGGAGGTCATACAAGTAGAACTTCCTCTAATCAGCTCCTACATCCATAGTGGTTATTGGCTCAAATGACTCTGGGTATAGTTAGTCACAGTAGAGACGTCATAAATCGCTAATATATTTCACTAACGAATCCTAAAAACTAGTAGGAGGTCACAAAACCTTAGCCCCTACAGTCATAACCTCATAGTGATTATTTGCCTTAATGACACATGTCCAGGCGACAGACATAAAATATATTATTTTAATTAACCGCTAACTACAAAAACTATTACAATATGCAGAGTATAGTGACAGTAAACCCATCTTATTTATAATGAAGTTAAATAATTGTAGTTCTGTGCTCTCCATGTCATTTTGTTAAACTGCGTGTTCACAGTACATACTTATTGTTTGATAGGGCAAATTACATTTGTCAGGTTAGTAGCAGAGGAGGGAGAAGGTAGCAGAATATACCATAATCAAATTTTACGATGAGTGATTGTTTGCCTTAATAACCATTGTACAGCAGATACGAACGAATCTTGTTAAACTAATAATTACCCAGCTCATTAGTAATATGATAGCTTTAACTGATAAAATTTCAAAGATGTCAAGAGATTTATGAAATATTAAACATACAAGTTGTGGTTTTACTATTTATCGACTGACTTTGGTTTTCTGTGGCACTTCACACACACACACACACACACACACACACACACACACACACACACACACACACACACACACATATATATATATATATATATATATATATATATATATATATATATATATATATATATATATGTGTGTGTGTGTGTGTGTGTGTGTGTGTGTGTGTACTCCCCCAGTATCACTGCTTGTCCTAAGAGGCGTCTAAAAGGGTTGGTGGCGGGTTAGTGTCCCATCCCGAAAAAAGAACTAACTAAACAAGCGAACAAAGCACCTCGGACCAGAACGGACCGTACTTTGACGACCCAGGAGCGGACAAAGGATATATTAAGGATGGGAACATGGAATGTGAGAGGAGTGATTGATGAAGTGAACGAGAGAGAGAGAGAGAGAGAGAGAGAGAGAGAGAGAGAGAGAGAGACAGAGACAGAGACAGAGAGAGAGAGAGAGAGAGAGAGACAGAGATTGTTCTTGTGCTTGAGGATGCAAGAGTGGATGTATGTGGATTGACTGAAACTAAAAGGAAAGATGAAGGGGTGAGAGAATGGGCGTATTGTTTTGGAATATATGCAGGTGTTAATGAGAATGAGAGAGCAAGAGAGGGAGTATGTCTGATGATAGGCAAGAAGTGGTAAGAGAATATAAGAGAGTATGGAACAGTGGGTGCAAGGATTATACGGATAAGGATGAAAGTAGATATACAAGCTTGGTCAATTGTATGTGAGTACCGTATGCGCCGACAGAGGACCGAGTGGCAAGAGTGAGAGATGAGTTGTGGGCGAGTGTAGAAGCGGATAAGTTTGAGAGGAACAAGAGAGTGTTTTTGACTGGAGACATGAATGGCAAAGTTGGGAATGTACGAGTGGATGGAGTGGTCAATCAGTGGGGTGTGCCAGCTAAAGTAGATAGGAATGGTAGTGCTTTGGTAGACATCTGTGCTGGTAAGGGGTTGGCAATAGCCAACACTTTCTTCCGGCATAGGATGATCCACAGGTATACATGGAGAGTCATGAGGAGGTTGGACAGTGAACTTGCTGAACGAAAGGCAATGACAGATTATGCGTGTGTGGATGAGCAAATGAGAAGACAAGTGTTGGATGGCAGAGTGTGGAGAGAATGGGGGAATGGAATCTCGGACCATCACTTAGTGATGGCCAAGGTAAGGCTGCAAAGAAAATGGGTGAAGAGACGAAGGGAAAGACAGGAGGAAACAGCTCCTGTGAAAAGAGTGGAGAAGTTGCAAGAGAGTGAGAAAATGGCAGAGTATAAGAGCATTGGGGAAGAATGATTGGGAAGGTATGAGTTAGTGCAGATGAAGTATGCAAGATATTCACGGAAGAGATAGGCGCAGCGTGCGAGGTGGTTTGTGGAGTGAGGAGGAGATGCAGGGGTGTGCAAGGGACAGCATGGAGGAATGATGAGGTGAAACGAGCTGTGGAACAAAAAAATAAGGCATATATTGACTGGCTAGCGAGTATAGGTAGGGGAGAAGATGAGAGAGAGAGAAAGCAGAGGTATATGTGAGCAGGAGAAGGGAGGTGAAGAGATTGGTGAAAGAAGAAGAGAGAGAAGGGAGAGGTACATGTGAGCAGGAGAAGGGAGGTGAAGAGATTGGTGAAGGAGAGTAAGACGAGAGTGGATGAAGAATTTGGGGAGAATCTGAGGGTGAAATAGGGGGAGAGTAAGTTGTTTTGGAAGGAGGTAAAGAAAGTACGACAATGTGAAAAGGGAAATAGTAGGGGAGTGAAAGATGGGAATAATAGATTGCTGGTGAAGAAGAGGGAGAAAATTAGGAGATGGAAGGAGCACTTAGAGGATTTGTTGAATATAGAGAGTAAGAGCAGTGTAAGTATAGCTGGTTGGGGAATGGCTGGGAGAAGAAGAAGAGATGAGAGTAGGGAGGAAGAGATCAGTAGGGCGGAAGCAATTGAAACAATGAGTAAGATCAAAATGGAAAAGGCCCCAGGACTTGATGAAGTGTGTGGTGAAATGCTGAAGTTTTGGGGTGAGATTGTTGTGGAGCGGATATGGAAATTGTGTAGATTGGTTTTGGAAGAGGGAAGGCTTCCAGAGGACTGGAAATCAGGTATAACTGTTTCTCTATACAAAGTAAAAGGGGAGAGAGAAAAGTGTGGTAACCATAGGGATATTTGCTTTTGTAGTGTGATTGGAAAAATACTGTATATGGAAGAATACTTATTGATAGGGTTAGGCATATAACAGAGGAACTGGTTGGAGAAGAACAAGGGGGATTTAGGAAGGGAAAAGGGTACGTAGATCGGATATTTGTTCTAAGATGTTTAGTGGAGAAGTTTCTAGAGAAAGGAAAGAAAGTGTATGCTGCCTTCATGGACTTGGAGAAAGCATATGACAGAGTAGATAGCCAAGGCATGTGGAAGGTATTAAGAACATTTGGAGTGGATGGAAAATTGTTGAGTGCTGTGAAGAGTATGCACAAGGGAGCTAGGGCTACCGTGCGAGTGGATGGTGAGCTGAGTGAGTTGTTTTATCTAAATGTGGGACTGAAATAGGGATGTGAGTATGGCTGTTTAATATATTCATGGATGGGGTTGTAAAGGAGGTGCAAGGTAGGGCAGTGGATATGGGGGTGGCTCTAATGAATGAAGGTGGGATGTGAGAGATTCCGATGTTGTTCTTTGCTGATGATACACTATTGCTGAGTGAGGATGAATGGGAGTTGAAAGGTTTGGTGAATGAATCTGGGACAGCGTGTAAGAAGAGGAATGTGAAAGTTAATGTAAACAAGAGTAAAGTTATGCTGTGTGAGAGAATGAAGTCACAGAATGCACAGTGAGGTTGGATGATGGGGATATGGAGAATTTGAGTGTATTCAAGTACTTGGGTAGTGTGATGAGTAAGGATGGAAGTTTGGGGGATGAAGTGCTCGAAAGGGTACAACAGGGAAGGAAGGTTGTTGATTCACTGAAAGCGGTGATGAGAAATAGGGAGGTGAGTATGGAAGTTAAGAAGTCACTGCATGATAGTATTGTGATCCCTATCCTGAAGTATGGAAGCGAGGTGTGGACCTTGCTAGAGGGGAACAAGTCAAAAGTGAGAGCAGTGGATATGAGTTGCCTGAGAGGAACATCTGGAGTGACATGGAAGGACAAGTTGACAAATGAAGAAGTGAAAGAACGTTGTGGTGTGGATGTAGATGTGATTGAGTAATACACTGAGGTGGTTTGGACATACGGAGAGAATGCAGAATGAAAGACCGACTAAGAGGGTGTATGTAGATGAAGTGGAGGGAGGGAGAGGGAGGGGGAGACCGAGGATGAGGTGGAGGGATGGAGTTGAGATGTATATGAGGGAGGGGGAAGTGATTTGGGGAGGGCAGTCAAATGGTGGGTGACAGAGCGACTTGGAGGCGTTTTGTCTGCAGCCACCCTTTGCGGGATTAGGGCGTCGGGCCATAGATAGATATATTTAAACTGCCTCTAGTTTCTTAACAGGCCTATCTCCCTGCAATATGCTTTACTCCCTCAGACCGATGAAGCACTTTCCATTTTGTTCTTGATATATCCAGTAGATTTCGTTTACCTTACAATGGTGTTCTCTAATTTAACAGGTTGGATAGCAATCACTGACGTCTTAAAAAGTGTCTGTGGCAAAATAAATATAAGAAATTACAAAAATGAAAGAGAAATCTGTTAACAGCTAAACTATACTTTAAAGTACGTCACCGTACTGAATGGGTTAACATATTCACTGGGATTGACCACTGCAATCTACAAGTTGTATGGAGCTAGTGAAATTATGATAAAAATGACAATCGTAATGGATGTGTTAACTTCAGACTGACAGTGCACAGCAGTCTTATGAAGAGGTATTTAGGAAGCTTCCACTGTGGAAACAATACTGGATGTTTGTAGCTCAGCTTACGTATCCTTCTAATGTATTCAGACATCTCATTTTTTTTTTCATTATATTCCCCTACAGCAGATGCATGCTTAAAACGCTTTAAAACATCTTATTTCCCTACATTTAATTTCTAACATAATATCCTTGCAACAGGTTTTGTATTAACCCTGTCACAGTATGAGGTGTGACCTAAATATAATCCTTAATAAAAAAATAAAAAAAAGACATCAGCGTAGCAAGCGTGTTAACGTCAGACTGGCAGTGCTCACAGCTGCGTTTTGAAAATACTCCATGACCTCATTAGGGAACTTCTGCTGTGGAAAGAAAACAGGATGTGTGTGTAACTTTGCATATGCAGCCTTATATCGTTCCCAGTCCTCCTTGGCCCTTAGTCCATTTAAGTATGCAAGGAACCCGCTGCCAAGAGCTGTATGGTGGAGTCGTTGTTGAAGGTGGTATGGAAACATGTTGTCTCGTCTGTTTCTAGGACGGCCACGGTTGGGTCTGGGGATGTAGTATAAGAGGATCCTGACCATTTTTTTTTTTTTTTTACGAAATAAAAAATCCAAAGTAGTTACTTATTGTCAGGAAACGTACAGTTTCCTCACATTTTTTCACGTTTGGATCACATTTGCTTGAACGCTGTATATGTGAACATGTATAATTAAAAATCTTATACACCATTGTTTACATATATTTTTCACGTTATTTTAGGATCAGAAATGTTTGAAGGTTGTATGAGTGAATATAAATGTTTACGTAAATAATATAATACACAATCTGATTAGAACAAACTTTATGCTTATGGTACCTTGTCTGCACCTTGCCGTCCTCCTGCCACCGTCTGATCCACCTGTACACTGTTGATACACTTGCTTGGTTCTTTTTGGCGATTTCTCTGGCGGAAATCCCGTTAAGCCACATCCACACCATTTTAACACGATCAGCTGGGATGATCTCGTTATTCAACGATTTGTTTTCCATTTTCCTTTTCTAACTTTTGTTCATATCGTAGCCTCGTGTACCTACTCGCCACAAGGAGCACTGTGGGGCTGCATCTTTTAATTAACCTGTTCACGTCGATGAAAGGAAACAGAACAGTAATGGTCCAGTAATCAGTTCAATGACTTAAAGTAATCATCACCTTTATAATTGAAAAATTGTTTGCTTTAATCTGCACTTTTTGGACTTAATACTTTAGAGACAGCCTTCCTTGTTATCTTCACAGTAACAGATCTTCCTTTAAGTTGCAATTAATCGAATGGTGAAGCGATGATTAAAATGAAAAATACGTCATTAAACTGTAGGGACTAGCATTTTGGGGACTGACTTATAGTCTACTCATGTCAGTAACAGTCTGGAACCCACAATTTAATCAAAAAAATCGTGGGATACCAGTCGGTGCGCTGTACATTGACGAGTTTTTATTTGATGTTCATGTTTACCACTCTGGAGTGTGGAGCAGCAAAAGTAGCGAGAAAATTTGAGGATAATTAGTAAAGATCTTTCAACAATAAACAAATAAATTAAAATAAGAAATCATCTGTATGACGTGCCTGATCCTGATAAATCCAAACCATTCTTAAATCAACAGAAATTATTATGATAACAAGAACAAAAAAGAAACTGCCATCGATATAAATGGGTTACTGTACAATTTGCCTAGCCATTCCAGTAAACACACACACACACATATCTATCTATCTATCTGTCTATCTATCTATCTGTCTGTCTATCTATCTATCTATCTATCTATCTATACATATATATATAGATAGATAGATAGATAGATAGATATACACATGTGTGTGTGTGTGTGTGTGTGTGTGTGTGTGTGTGTGTGTAATAGAATCCCCGTGAAACACTGCTAATGTGTTGGGATTGAAATATATCCTCCCATAATGGATTTACCTGATTCGTCAAAAAAAAATTAAGGTGTCGCATCTTTTTTCACGTAGTGGTGTAGTGGCATCAGTGCCTGACTTCTGTCTAGATGTCTGGGGGTTCGATTCCCGGTCAAGAGGTTAAGAATAATTTGCATACACGCGTGTAATGTGTGTCTCTCTCTCATGTAAAGACGCTCGTGTTGTGTCTGGGATAGATTCAAGCTGCTCTATCACTTGCTAAATTGCATGGGGCTGTGAAATAATCCTAATGTGTTGTGACTAAAATGTATCCTCCCATAATGGATTTGCCTGGTTCGTCAAAAAAATTTAGGTATCACAGCTTTTATCACATCGTGGTGTAGTTGCATCAGTGCCTGACTCCCATGTAGAGGTCTGGGGTTCGATTCCCGGTCAAGAGCGTTAAAAACATTTGTACCCACGCGTGTAATGTGTGTCTCTCCAACATATATATATATATATATATATATATATATATATATATATATATACTGTATATCATCGGCCGCAGCCATTACAAGACTACTGCGGAACAAACGCTTCCCTCAACCTTGTCCACGAATTCCTTGACTGAGCCAATCTTCGCCACGTTTTCCCTGTAAATTTCTCAGTTTCATCTCTGCACCTCCTATCTGTCCTTTTACTGCTACGCTTCCAGTCTATCGGTGTCCAGTCAGTCAACCACTAGCTCCATCGGTTATCCCTTATTCTTGCTACATTGTGTGCCCACCTTCATTTCTGTTCCTTTAAAACTTCTATAATATCTTTACTTTAGTCTGTTTTCTCACCCAAATTGATCTTTTCCTGTCTCTTAAAGATATTCCCAACATTGATCTTTCCATTGCTCTCTGAGAACGGATTAATATATTTTTCATCGATTTTTTCACACCCATATGTCATAGCTGGAACTGTGCATTCGTTATATACTTTTCGTTTCACACAAACTGGCAAGCTAATTTTCATAATGTCTCTATGTTTACCGAAAGCTTTCCATCCAACTGTAATGCGTCTTTTTATATCGCTATCATAATTTTTCGTAAATTTTAGTATTTGTCCCAAGAAATTGTACTTCTCTACTTCTTCAAGAATTTCTCCACTTATTCTGATGACGCTGTGTGGTGTTTGTGGATTAAACATTACTTTAGTTTTACTCTGGTTCATCTTTAGCCCTACTTTGAGACTTACTCTGTTCAGGTCCTTTAACATTTCTTGCAATGTCTTATGCTGCTTCTGATATTAGGACAATCCCATCAGCAAATCTTTAATGGTTTAGCTTTTCTCCAACTATGTTCACTCCTTTGTTTTCCCAGTCTAATTTTCTGAAAACACTTTCTATGCATGCTGTAAATAATTTTTGGTGAAATTGTATCCCTAACGCACGCCCTTCTCAATCTTAATTTTTTCCTAGTTCTTATGCAATTTAAGTTTAGCAGTTCCCTCTTTATATATGTTTTCGAGCAGTTTTACAATGTTCTCATTCACTCCTTGTTCTCGCAATGAAATTATACTTGCTTTGTGCTCCACTGAGTCGAAAGGCTTTTCGTAATCAACAAGACCTATGCACAGTGGTTTATTATGTTCTGTAGTTTTCTCAATTATCTGATTCAATCTGTGTAGATGAATAGTCGAAATATCATAGTAGCCATATGCCAACAAGCCTTCATACATGGGAAATTACTGTACGTAACATTACTTTAAGTCCTGTATAGTAAGTGTTTTTAATAGTCTAAAAAATTATTTTGTAACCTAATAGAGGCTAATCTGGCTGCAATATCCGTTAACTCCCCCCCCCCCACAGAATTCATTATTGGAGGAATCTCTTTGATCTGAGGTGTTTAGAGATCGTCTTTGTTACCTCGTTCACAGGTGTGTGACTGATTGGCTAGGTAACATTAAGAACACATTAGTAGACCATGTCACGCGATTGATGAGGATTAAAGGGAATGATTATTGTGTATTTTCCAGAACTACTTTTTACTTGCTATTGATTTATGCATCCTGTACGGTGAGGAGTTATTTATTAATAAATAATTTTATCATTATAAATAAGGATTATTCTTGGCTAGGTCTAGCCAGGTAATGTTTTTCCAGCCGTTTAGCATGATGCTTCCAATAATATATTCACCATTATTATATAATAATAAGTACTTTACATATATATATATATATATATATATATATATATATATATATATATATATATATATATATGTATATATATATATATATATATATATATATATATATATATATATATATATATATATATATATATATATATATATATATATTTATATCTATATTAATGAAAGAAACAAGGAACCAATGGCCAGGAGCCCGTAAACCGTTCCTTCCAAGAAGAAACAAAAACAATACAAAAGAAAGCCAAATTCAAGATCCGTTCATCTCGAGATGCCTGGACACACTGCGTTTGAAAGACTGGAGATCACAGGAAATAGGAAATACAGACAGAGGAAGACAGTTCCAGAGTTGACCTGTTGTATAAATGAAGGACTGGAAGTAGCGGTTAACTCTTGCATTAGATAGTTGGACAGAAAAGGGATGAGAGTTTGTTGCTAGACGGGTGCAATGCACACGTCATAGAGGTGGAGGGATGCAAGCAGACAGTTCAGAGGAGAAGTGACCAATGAAGTAATGATAGAAAAGATATTAAGAGGCAACAGTGCAACAAACAGACAGAGGTTGAAGGGAGCCAGTAAGAGGAGGAGAGTTGATGAGACGAAAAGCCTTTGACTCCATCCTATTGAGAAGAGCTGTATGTGGGGAGCCTCCCCACACATAAGAGTTGTACTATAAACAGGGGCGAATAAAACCCGTGTATAAAGTCAACAACTGTGCAGGGGCAAAGAAGGTACGGAGTCGGCTTAGCACACCTAATCACTTGGAAGCAGATTTCACAAGAGATCCAATACGATCCTTCCAATATAAGCCCCGAGTGAATGAAACCCCAAGCATGTTCAAGGATGACGCAGGATCCGGCTGGATACTATTAAACATCAGTAGGTACTCCTATGGAAGATTATCTCGGGTTGATAGGTGTAAGAACTGAGTCTTTGATGCATTAAAAACAAGATTATTTTTACCCCAGTCAGAGATACGTGCCGAGTCAGACATTAGGTGTGCCATAGTCTCATCCCTTTTTTGTTGAAGTAACTGCTGAGATGGATGTTGCGGGAACCGAATTGAAAGGTGAAGGGTGGAATCATCAACGTACAAGTGGATAGGGTTAGATGTACAGCTTAGAAGGTCATTGATAAATAAAAGGAAGGAAGTTGATGATTAGAGAGAGCCCTGAGGAACACACTACTGATAGATCTAGAAGAACGATGGCCTTCTACAATAGCGGCTATAGAACAACCAGCAAGGAAGCTATAGATGAAGGCACAGATAGAAGGAGAGAAACCGTAAGAGGGCAGTTTGGAAATTAAAGATTTATGCCAGACTCGATCGAAAACCTTTGAGATGTCAAGTGCAATGGCAAGGCTTTCGCCAAAGTCCCGAAAGGAGGATGACCAGGAGTCTGAAAGGTAGGTGAGAAGATCGCCAGTGGAGCGTCCATGACGGAATCCATACTGACGATCAGAAAGAAGGTTGTGATAGGAAAGATGCTTTAAAATATTTCTGTTAAGAATTGACATGAAAACTTTTGAGACACAGGATGTTAAAGCAATTAGACGATAGTTTGATGGTTGGGAATGGTCACTCTTCTTTGAGACTGGCTGAATGAGAACAAACTTCCGGAAAAAAGGAAAGGAACAAGTTGACAGACAAAGGCGAAAGAGTTTATCTAGGCAGGGTGTAAGCACTGAAGTACAGTTCTTGAGGACAAGAGGAGGGACTCCATCAGGCCCATATGCCTTGTTAGTAATGAGGCCAGTGATGACAGAAAATACATCAGCTGAAGAAATTTTAATGTCAGCCATGAGGATGTCTGAGGGGGAAAGTGATGAAGGAACAGCACCGGAATCGTCTAAGGTGGAATTGGAGGAGAGAGTCTGAGTGAAGAAATCTGCTCTATCAGTAAAAGAATTAGTTAAAGAACCATCAGAATAGAAAAGAGGAGGGAAGGATGATGAGGTGAAGATGAAAGAAAGGTTTTTTGGAAGGTGCCAGAAGGAGCGGGAAGAATTCGAGTTGGAGAATTAATAGCATACTGTATAGAACGGATGAAATTATTTTTAGCAGAGCGAAGAACAGATTTAGCATGATTCCAGAAAGAAACATGAACACAATGAGATTCAGGGGTAAGCTGGCTCTGGTACCTCTTATAGGTCCTCTCCTTGCTGCGGACAGCATTAGAACAAGCGTGATTAAACCAAGGCTTTCTTGCATTAGTCAAAGGATATGAGAAAGGAATGTATGCTTCCATGCCCGAGAGAATAACCTCCGTAATGCACAAGGCACACTAAGATGGCTCCCGACCATGGAAGCAATTATCATTCCAGGAAAAATCAAAGTAGTACTGTCTGAGGGCCTCCTAATCTGGAGCTCCAAGGTGCCACAGTCGCCGTTTCTTTGGAGGGTCCACAGGCCGTACCGGAGTGATAGGACAGGTTAACATAATGAGGCTGTGATCAGAGGAGCCCAACGGAGAGGAAAGGTTAACAGTGTATGCAGAAGGATTAGTTGTAAAGAAGAAGTCAAGTATGTTGGAGCTCTCTCCAAGGCAGTCAGGGATACAGGTAGGGTGCTGTACAAGCTGCTCTAGGCCATTAAGGATAGAAAAGACATAGGCATGTTCACCAGGTGGATCAGTGAAAGGAGAGAAGAGCCAAAGGTGGTGGTGAACATTGAAATCTCCTAGAACGGAGATTTCAGAGAAAGGAGAAAAGGATAGAATGTGTTTCATCACTGAAGTAAGATGGTCAAAGAATATTTCATAGTCAGTAGAATTAGGGGATAAGTAAACAGCGAAGATATGTTTAGCCACAGAATGACAAGAAAGCCGAAGCCAGAGATAAGAGAATTCAGAAGAATCAAGTTCAGGAAAACGAGAGCAAGATAAATCGTTGCGTACATATACACAACAGCTACCTTTGGCTTTGAAATGAATATAGAGAAAGTAGGAGGAAACAGAAAAGGGTTTGCCGTCAGTTGCCTGAGACAGCCGAGTCTCTGTCAAGAAGAGAAGGTGAGGTTTGGAGGAGGAAAGGTGATGTTCGACAGAAAGAAAGTGCACTATTCCCAGTTGTTATGGGTTGCAGTAAAGAAAACGTTTTTTAGTTTGTGTTTATTTTTAATGAATGGGGAATAAATTATTAGAAATGTTCAGATGAAACTGAATGGAAAACAGTGAGCAGATCAGATGTGTGCATGGCAATGAAAAACAGTGAGAACAGCCTCAAATCAGAGGAGTTTTCACACAGTGAGTGAGTGATTGATGACACATATTCTCAAAAACCGCAAGAAATGCCAATCTCTCAGCCATCAAACATATTTCGTTTTTCATGTCATACATTAATACATATTGGACATCGGCAGTATAATGTTCTCGATTAGGATCAATATATTTCCATTTGATAGAGAACTCTACAATATGGGGGTAAGGGAGTCTATAACAATCTCTTTTCATAGCTAATATTAATAATCTCCTTTTTCTTGGTCTCCACGAAATCGATAAAATGACCCAGAACAATTCCTTTGCTAGCCTACACGATGATAGCAGTATGTAATAATTGAAAAAAACAATAACATTGTATGCATTCACAGTTATGCTTGTTTCATGCGGTGACTTTCAGTATGGCTTCCACCAAGTAACAAAGATGCAGTAGTAACGTCACGGCAAGTCTTTATATGGACAATTGCCATGTAATCATGTGCATACATCGGTTCTGACATATTCTGTTCTTCATCAGTCATTTCCAGCTTCACGCCCGGAAAAGAAGATGGTTTAAAGTATATGCTTATTAATTACACGAGTCATGTAAAGGAAGACAATCCAGTTCTTTCGAAGCCTCGCTATCCCCTAAGAATACCCCACCAAATCACATTATTTACACCCAGTTTTTCTATGTAATAACAGGTGAACAGGGACAAGGGGAAACAGGTTGATCTGCATTTCCATAATTATTGTTCTTTAACTCGATAACAACTTTCTTGGTTAATCTCCAGACGATTTTAATACACCTTTCGAACTGGTAAGGTTAATTAAAACCTTAATGAATTCCATGCATTATCAAGTATACCTCCTAAACTGAAGAAAATGGTTTGCATATGAAACGAATACAACGAGAAGATGCGTGATATAAGTAATTGGGCTACCTCTAATCTCAAGCTCTCGACAATCTTCAGCTGTTTACTTTCATTTGTGCGACATATGCAAAGCTTTAATAATGCCCCAAAGGATGCTGAGGCAGCCACTTCACTAAAGTATTATGAGGCTTTTTTCTTTTCTTTTTTTTTTCTTTTTTTTTTTTTTAGAATCGATCCTCCTGAGCCCATATTTAGGTGGAAAAAGGGGCAAGAATGACGATAATTATGTCACTGATTACCAATAAATTACTTTATCCAGGATAAAGGAGCGAAATATAAGAGATGTGATGACTGAAAGCTATATCAAAGTACAGACGTCAAAATACTTTCTCCTAAAGTAAACGTACCCTCTGGGTGTGGAGAGAATTATGCCACTCATTCCGAAAATTTATGTATTTTACTGTTGCCGTCTACAATCCATTCTAATAAGAGTATGGTATTTTTTTTTTTTTAAATCTTGGAGAAGTTAACTTTAAACTGAAGGCAAAAGGTCATCCGTCTGGAGGCTACAAAAACTGACTTTAAAAATACGCCATTGAACTGAGGGGACTGAATATGCAGTCCCCGTACTGGAGATCATTAACAACTACACCTGATATAGCTTAATTTTTCCCAGATTTTTGTCCTTTAGTCACTGTTTTCACGTAGTTCATTGACAAAACACCATAACACTACAGCTGTACGTCCTTAACACAGCACTGCTTCGTAGCTAGCAACACATTCTAGGGCGAAGCTATTATTACAAATTAGCATTCAAATTAAAAGGGATGACATTCTTGGCCAAGTTAGAGTAACATGATCATTAGGATTACTGGGCGCATGGAGAAACAAGCCAAGCCAAATATTTACAACTTTCCAAACCTGAGCTTCACTGCTTCGAGATCATAGTGACTCCATTCCCCACACTATCTTCAGTCAGGATATTATACTGCTATTCATGGACGGAGTCCGTGATGGAGAAATTAGGACGTCCAGTTCCAAAGTGAAAGAACCCATGCTTGAATCTCAGACTGGTCAGAATCGTCGACAAAGTTCGTTTCCCCCTCTTCTCTGTTCACTCACTTGGGGACCTGGATGTAATATCGATTGTTTCAGAGCATGATCTATGGGATTCTCTTCCTTAATACCCTCGAGTAAAAGACATTCTTTTTATATATTTATTATTTGTCTACCTATTTATTTACGTATTTTGTGTATTTATTTATTTATTTATGTTTACTTATTCATTTACTGCTATGTATTTAATGTATTTGTTGTAATTTTCATATACATTTACCTAGGTTACTTATTTACTGCATTCCATTGTTTTTTCTTGTCCGACGACACCTGAATCGCTCTTAACTCTTTTATGACAATACTACTTGTATTTGTCCTTGATATCTGCTGGGGAGATTTTGTTCAACTCTTAAGATTTTTGTTGACCTGGTGGAGTTAGATACAGTTTTAATTAGCTCCTTCAGTACTACAAATTGTTCATCAGTTTCATAAAATCATCTGGTGGTGAAAGGAATGAAAAGGACGTCATCCTGGTGAAGGAGTTAAAGCACGACCCCGTTCCTCCCTTGCCTATCATAAAGCAGCTACACCATATTTATTTCTGTATCAGGTTTAAGTGCTATATATTTTCTTAATCTTTACAACTGTGGGTGTATTGTATTGGTACCGCATAGTTAGTTGTCTATCATGTCTCCAGTCAGACACTCATTGTTTTGTCTGTTATCATCTGTACAATCTTTCAGTAGCTTTATAATTGTTTCATCACTGGTAAAGGTAAGGAGTGGTGGGATGTAATCAAAAGCGCACTCGACAGGCAACCGAATAATGTGGGATTAGATTCCCAACCCATTCCCGAGACCTATAGGCAGGGTCTCCTTGCCCCAGTCTGTCCGCACCTAGAACTAAAACAGCAGTGACTTCGACACCAAGCTCAGTGAAACGTAAACCAACTGGACTGGAATCTGAAACTGCCCTCCCCCTGCAGTTCACCATTCGCTTGCCCCCCACCTGCAGTTCACCCACCTTTCGTGGGGTTTGGAAGGAGATCAGGGACGTTTGAATCTCCGGGCAATGGAACAGCTGAGTAATATCGGTGTGATCTCATTAAGAACATGGATATATAAAACAACATTTTCTCATCGCAGTCTGGGGAAAAGTCCTTTTATTTGGTACCTCCCTTGTCAGTTATGGTATACACTTTTAACTTAAACTTGCCCGAAACTTACCACCTCTTTATTTTGAGTGCTGAGTTGTACCATTAGATTAACACTAGAATATAGTGGTAGTCATGACGATGTGCTGTGGAAAAGATATAAAGGCGTATAAGCCTACTAGTTCAGTCTGTTACTGTGCTACATGAAATGTGGTACAAAGGGATGATTTCTTGGTCCAGTTCAAGGTGAAAGAACTAAAGTAGAAAAGATATAAAGGCGTATAAGCCTACTAGCTCAGTCTGTTACTGTGCTACATGAAATATGGTACAAAGGGATGAATTCTTGGTCCAGTTCAAGGGGAAAGAACTAAAGTAGGTATTTGTGAGTGTTTATTGCTCACAAAATAGTACACACGGATGTTGTGTCAAATCCCGAAATCTTGTTCTTCTTTCGAAAAAAATTCCCTTCCTCAGAAACTATTTTTGTCTTTAATCGCCTCCTTCCATCCGCATTCTCGGTAAGCCTCATAACATTTTGAGTGCTTTCCTTGTCAGTCATGCAGACAGGGAAATCGATGTCACAAACACCTTTCTTCTTAAATCTTATACACAAAGTGGCTCTATGTTCATTCGTTGTTCAGTTGACAGACAATGAATTTTTTATTCTTTAATACAAGATGGGGGGGGGGAGGTCATACAAGTAGAACTTCCTCTAATCAGCTCCTACATCCATAGTAGTTATTGGCTCAAATGACTCTGGGTATAGTTAATCAGAGTAGAGACATCATAATTCGCTTATATATTTCACTAACGAATCTTAGAAACTAGTAGGAGGTCACAAAACCTTAGCCCCTACAGTCATAACCTCGTAGTGATTATTTGCCTTAATGACACTTGTCCAGGCGACAGACATAAAATATATTTTTTTAAGTAACCGCTAACTACAAAAACTATTACAATATGCAGAGTATAGTGACAGTAAACCCATATTATTTATAATGATGTTAAATAATTGTAGTTCTGTGCTCTCCACGTCATTTTGTTAAACTGCGTGTTCACAGTACATACTTACTGTTTGATAGGGCAAATTACATTTGTCAGGTTAGTAGCAGAGGAGGGAGAAGGTAGCAGAATATCCCATAATCAAATTATACGATGAGTGATTGTTTGCCTTAATGACTATTGTATAGTAGATACGAACGAATCTTGTTAAACTAATAATTATCCAGCTGTTTAGTAATATGATAGTTTTAACTTATAAAATTTCAAAGATGTCAAGAGATTAATGAAATATTAAACATACAAGTTGTGGTTTTACTATTTATCGACTGACTTTGGTTTTCTGTGGCACTACACACACACACACACACACACACACACACACACACACACACATATATATATATATATATATATATATATATATATATATATATATATATATATATATATATATATATATATATATGTGTGTGTGTGTGTGTGTGTGTGTGTGTGTGTGTGTGTTTGTACTCCCCCAGTATCACTGCTTGTCCTAAAAGGCGACTAAAAGGGTTGGTGGTGGGTTAGTGTCCCACCCCGAAAAAAGAACTAACTAAACAAGCGAACAAAGCACCTCGGACCAGAACGGACCATACTTTGACGACCCAGGAGCGGACAAAGGATATATTAAGGATGGGAACATGGAATGTGAGAGGAGTGATTGATGGAGTGAACGAGAGAGAGAGAGAGAGAGAGAGAGAGAGAGAGAGAGAGAGAGAGAGAGAGAGAGAGAGAGAGAGAGAGAGAGAGAGAGAGAGAGAGATTGTTCTTGTGCTTGAGGATGCAAGAGTGGATGTATGTGGCTTGACTGAAACTAAAAGGAAAGATGAAGGGGTGAGAGAATGGGCGTATTGTTTTGGAATATATGCAGGTGTTAATGAGAATGAGGGAGCAAGAGAGTGAGTATGTCTGATAATAGGCAAGAAGTGGTAAGAGAATATAAGAGAGTATGGAACAGTGGGTGCAAGGATTATACGGATAAGGATGAAAGTAGATATACAAGCTTGGTCAATTGTATGTGAGTATGCGCCGACAGAGGACCGAGTGGCAAGAGTGAGAGATGAGTTGTGGGAGAGTGTAGAAGCGGATAAGTTTGAGAGGAACAGGAGAGTGTTTTTGACTGAAGACATGAATGGCAAAGTTGGGAATGTACGAGTGGATGGAGTGGTTGGTCAGTGGGGTGTGCCAGCTGAAGTAGATAGGAATGGTAGTGCTTTGGCAGACATCTGTGCTGGTAAGGGGTTGGCAATAGCCAACACTTTCTTCCGGCATTAGATGATCCACAGGTATACATGGAGAGTCATGAGGAGGTTGGACAGTGAACTTGCTGAACGAAAGGCAATGACAGATTATGCGTGTGTGGATGAGCGAATGAGAAGACAAGTGTTGGATGCAAGAGTGTGGAGAGAGTGGGGTAATGGAATCTCGGACCATCACTTAGTGATGGCCAAGGTAAGGCTGCAAAGAAAATGGGTGAAGAGACGAAGGGGAAGACAGGAGGAAACAGCTCCTGTGAAAAGAGTGGAGAAGTTGCAAGAGAGTGAGAAAATGGCAGAGTATAAGAGCATTGGGGAAGAAAGATTGGGAAGGTATGAGTTAGTGCAGATGAAGTATGCAAGATATTCACGGAAGAGATAGGCGCAGCGTGCGAGGTGGTTTGTGAGTGAGAAGGAGATGCAGGGGTGTGCAAGGGACAGCATGGAGGAATGATGAGGTGAAACGAGCTGTGGACCATTAAATGTAGGCATATATTGACTGGCTAGCGAGTATAGGTAGGGGAGAAGATGAGAGAGAGAAAGGAGAAGTATATGTGAGCAGAAGGGAGGTGAAGAGATTGGTGAAAGAAGAAGAGAGAGAAGGGAGAGGTATATGTGAGCAGGAGAAGGGAGGTGAAGAGATTGGTGAAGGAGAGTAAGACGAGAGTGGATGAAGAGTTTGGGGGGAATCTGAGTGTGAAATAGGGGGAGAGTAAGAAGTTGTTTTGGAAGGGGGTAAAGAAAGTAAGACAGTGTGAAAAGGGAAATAGTAGGGGAGTGAAAGATGGGAATAATAGATTGCTGGTGAAGAAGAGGGAGAAGATGAGAAGATGGAAGGAGCACTTAGAGGATTTGTTGAATATAGAGAGTAAGAGCAGTGCGAGTATAACTGGTTGGGGAATGGCTGGGAGAAGAAGAAGAGATGAGAGTAGGGGGGAAGAGATCAGTAGGGCGGAAGCAATTGAAACAATGAGGAAGATCAAAATGGGAAAGGCCCCAGGACTTGATGAAGTGTGTGGTGACATGCTGAAGTTTAGGGGTGAGATTGTTGTGGAGTGGATATGGAAATTGTGTAGATTGGCTTGGGAAGAGGGAAGGCATCCAGAGGACTGGAAATCAGGTATAATTGTTCCTCTATACAAAGGAAAAGGGGAGAGAGAAGTGTGTGGTAACTATAGGGATATTTGCTTTTGTAGGGTGATTGGAAAAATACTGTATATGGAAGAATACTTATTGATACGGTTTGGCATATAACAGAGGAACTGGTTGGAGAAGAACAAGGGGGATTTAGGAAGGGAAAAGGGTACGTAGATCGGATATTTGTTCTAAGATGTTTAGTGAAGTTTCTAGAGAAAGGAAAGAAAGTGTATGCTGCCTCCATGGACTTGGAGAAAGCATATGACAGAGTAGATAGCCAAGGCAATGGAAAATTGTTGAGTGCTGTGAAGAGTATGCACAAGGGAGCTAGGGCTACCGTGCGAGTGGATGGTGAGCTGAGTGAGTTCTTTGATCTAAATGTGGGACTTAAATAGGGGTGTGAGTATGGCCGTTTAATATATTCATGGATGGGGTTGTAAAGGAGGTGCAAGGTAGGGCAGTAGATGTGGTGGTGGCTCTAATGAATGAAGGTGGGATGTGGAAGATACCGATGTTGCTCTTTGCTGATGATACAGTATTGCTGAGTGAGGATGAATGGGAGTTGAAAGGTTTGGTGAATGAATCTGGGACAGTGTGTAAGAAGAGGAATGTGAAAGTTAATGTAAACAAGAGTAAAGTTATGGTGTTTGAGAGAATGAAGTCATAGAATGCACAGTGAGGTTGGATGATGGGGATATGGAGAATTTGAGTGCATTCAAGTACTTGGGTAGTGTGATGAGTAAGGATGGAAGTTTGGGGGATGAAGTGCTCGAAAGGGTACAACAGGGAAGGAAGGTTGTTGATTCACTGAAAGCGGTGATGAGAAATAGGGAGGTGAGTATGGAAGTTAAGAAGTCACTGCATGATAGTATTGTGATCCCTATCCTGAAGTATGGAAGCGAGGCGTGGACCTTGCTAGAGGGGAACAAGTCAAAAGTGAGAGCAGTGGATATGAGTTGCCTGAGAGGAGCATGTGGAGTGACATGGAAGGACAAGTTGACAAATGAAGAAGTGAAAGAACGTTGTGGTGTGGATGTGGATGTGACTGAGAAATACACTGAGGTGGTTTGGACATACGGAGAGAATGCAGAATGAAAAACCGACTAAGAGGGTGTATGTAGATGAAGTGGAAGGAGGGAGAGGGAGGGGGAAACCGAGGATGAGGTGGAGGGATGGAGTCGAGATGTATATGAGGGAGGGGGAAGTGATTTGAGGGAGGGCAGTCAAATGGTGGGTGACAGAGCGACTTGGAGGCGTTTTGTCTGCAGCCACCCTTTGCGGGATTAGGGCGTCGGGCCATAGATAGATATATTTAAACTGCCTCTAGTTTCTTAACAGGCCTATCTCCCTGCAATATGCTTTACTCCCTCAGACCGATGAAGCACTTTCCATTTTGTTCTTGATATATCCAGTAGATTTCGTTTACCTTACAATGGTGTTCTCTAATTTAACAGGTTGGATAGCAATCACTGACGTCTTAAAAAGTGTCTGTGGCAAAATAAATATAAGAAATTACAAAAATGAAAGAGAAATCTGTTAACAGCTAAACTATACTTTAAAGTACGTCACCGTACTGAATGGGTTAACATATTCACTGGGATTGACCACTGCAATCTACAAGTTGTATGGAGCTAGTGAAATTATGATAAAAATGACAATCGTAATGGATGTGTTAACTTCAGACTGACAGTGCACAGCAGTCTTATGAAGAGGTATTTAGGAAGCTTCCACTGTGGAAACAATACTGGATGTTTGTAGCTCAGCTTACGTATCCTTCTAATGTATTCAGACATCTCATTTTTTTTTCATTATATTCCCCTACAGCAGATGCATGCTTAAAACGCTTTAAAACATCTTATTTCCCTACATTTAATTTCTAACATAATATCCTTGCAACAGGTTTTGTATTAACCCTGTCACAGTATGAGGTGTGACCTAAATATAATCCTTAATAAAAAAATAAAAAAAAGACATCAGCGTAGCAAGCGTGTTAACGTCAGACTGGCAGTGCTCACAGCTGCGTTTTGAAAATACTCCATGACCTCATTAGGGAACTTCTGCTGTGGAAAGAAAACAGGATGTGTGTGTAACTTTGCATATGCAGCCTTATATCGTTCCCAGTCCTCCTTGGCCCTTAGTCCATTTAAGTATGCAAGGAACCCGCTGCCAAGAGCTGTATGGTGGAGTCGTTGTTGAAGGTGGTATGGAAACATGTTGTCTCGTCTGTTTCTAGGACGGCCACGGTTGGGTCTGGGGATGTAGTATAAGAGGATCCTGACCATTTTTTTTTTTTTTTTACGAAATAAAAAATCCAAAGTAGTTACTTATTGTCAGGAAACGTACAGTTTCCTCACATTTTTTCACGTTTGGATCACATTTGCTTGAACGCTGTATATGTGAACATGTATAATTAAAAATCTTATACACCATTGTTTACATATATTTTTCACGTTATTTTAGGATCAGAAATGTTTGAAGGTTGTATGAGTGAATATAAATGTTTACGTAAATAATATAATACACAATCTGATTAGAACAAACTTTATGCTTATGGTACCTTGTCTGCACCTTGCCGTCCTCCTGCCACCGTCTGATCCACCTGTACACTGTTGATACACTTGCTTGGTTCTTTTTGGCGATTTCTCTGGCGGAAATCCCGTTAAGCCACATCCACACCATTTTAACACGATCAGCTGGGATGATCTCGTTATTCAACGATTTGTTTTCCATTTTCCTTTTCTAACTTTTGTTCATATCGTAGCCTCGTGTACCTACTCGCCACAAGGAGCACTGTGGGGCTGCATCTTTTAATTAACCTGTTCACGTCGATGAAAGGAAACAGAACAGTAATGGTCCAGTAATCAGTTCAATGACTTAAAGTAATCATCACCTTTATAATTGAAAAATTGTTTGCTTTAATCTGCACTTTTTGGACTTAATACTTTAGAGACAGCCTTCCTTCTTATCTTCACAGTAACAGATCTTCCTTTAAGTTGCAATTAATCGAATGGTGAAGCGATGATTAAAATGAAAAATACGTCATTAAACTGTAGGGACTAGCATTTTGGGGACTGACTTATAGTCTACCCATATCAGTAACAGTCTGGAACCTACAATTTAATCAAAAAAATCGTGGGATACCAGTCGGTGCGCTGTACATTGACGAGTTTTTATTTGATGTTCATGTTTACCACTCTGGAGTGTGGAGCAGCAAAAGTAGCGAGAAAATTTGAGGATAATTAGTAAAGATCTTTCAACAATAAACAAATAAATTAAAATAAGAAATCATCTGTATGACGTGCCTGATCCTGATAAATCCAAACCATTCTTAAATCAACAGAAATTATTATGATAACAAGAACAAAAAAGAAACTGCCATCGATATAAATGGGTTAATGTACAATTTGCCTAGCCATTCCAGTAAACACACACACACACATATCTATCTATCTATCTGTCTATCTATCTATCTGTCTGTCTATCTATCTATCTATCTATCTATCTATACATATATATAGATAGATAGATAGATAGATAGATATACACATGTGTGTGTGTGTGTGTGTGTGTGTGTGTGTGTGTGTGTGTAATAGAATCCCCGTGAAACACTGCTAATGTGTTGGGATTGAAATATATCCTCCCATAATGGATTTACCTGGTTCGTCAAAAAAATTTAGGTGTCGCATCTTTTTTCACGTAGTGGTGTAGTGGCATCAGTGCCTGACTTCTGTCTAGATGTCTGGGGGTTCGATTCCCGGTCAAGAGGTTAAGAATAATTTGCATACACGCGTGTAATGTGTGTCTCTCTCTCATGTAAAGACGCTCGTGTTGTGTCTGGGATAGATTCAAGCTGCTCTATCACTTGCTAAGTTGCATGGGGCTGTGAAATAATCCTAATGTGTTGTCACTGAAATGTATCCTCTCATAATGGATTTGCCTGGTTCGTCAAAAAAATTTAGGTATCACAGCTTTTATCACATCGTGGTGTAGTTGCATCAGTGCCTGACTCCCATCTAGAGGTCTGGGGTTCGATTCCCGGTCAAGAGCGTTAAAAACATTTGTACCCACGCGTGTAATGTGTGTCTATCCAACATATATATATATATATATATATATATATATATATATATATATATATATATATATATATACTGTATATCATCGGCCGCAGCCATTACAAGACTACTGCGGAACAAACGCTTCCCTCAACCTTGTCCACGAATTCCTTGACTGAGCCAATCTTCGCCACGTTTTCCCTGTAAATTTCTCAGTTTCATCTCTGCACCTCCTATCTGTCCTTTTACTGCTACGCTTCCAGTCTATCGGTGTCCAGTCAGTCAACCACTAGCTCCATCGGTTATCCCTTATTCTTGCTACATTGTGTGCCCACCTTCATTTCTGTTCCTTTAAAACTTCTATAATATCTTTACTTTAGTCTGTTTTCTCACCCAAATTGATCTTTTCCTGTCTCTTAAAGATATTCCCAACATTGATCTTTCCATTGCTCTCTGAGAACGGATTAATATATTTTTCATCGATTTTTTCACACCCATATGTCATAGCTGGAACTGTGCATTCGTTATATACTTTTCGTTTCATACAAACTGGCAAGCTAATTTTCATAATGTGTCTGTGTTTACCGAAAGCTTTCCATCCAACTGTAATGCGTCTTTTTATTTTTCTATCATAATTTTTCGTAAATTTTAGTATTTGTCCCAAGAAATTGTACTTCTCTACTTCTTCAAGAATTTCTCCACTTATTCTGATGACGCTGTGTGGTGTTTGTGGATTAAACATTACTTTAGTTTTACTCTGGTTCATCTTTAGCCGTACTTTGAGACTTACTCTGTTCAGGTCCTTTAACATTTCTTGCAATGTCTTATGCTGCATCTGATATTAGGACAATGCCATCAGCAAATCTTTAATGGTTTAGCTTTTCTCCAACTATGTTCACTCCTTTGTTTTCCCAGTCTAGTTTTCTGAAAACACTTTCTAGGCATGCTGTAAATAATTTTGGTGAAATTGTATCCCTGACGCACGCCCTTCTCAATCTTAATTTTTTCCTAGTTCTTATGCAATTTAAGTTTAGCAGTTCCCTCTTTATATATGTTTTCGAGCAGTTTTACAATGTTCTCATTCACTCCTTGTTCTCGCAATGAAATTATACTTGCTTTGTGCTCCACTGAGTCGAAAGGCTTTTCGTAATCAACAAGACCTATGCACAGTGGTTTATTATGTTCTGTAGTTTTCTCAATTATCTGATTAAATCTGTGTAGATGAATAGTCGAAATATCATAGTAGCCATATGCCAACAAGCCTTCATATATGGGAAATTACTGTACGCAACATTACTTTAAGTCCTGTATAGTAAGTGTTTTTAATAGTCTAAAAAATTATTTTGTAACCTAATAGAGGCTAATCTGGCTGCAATATCCGTTAACTCCCCCCCCCCACAGAATTCATTATTGGAGGAATCTCTTTGATCTGAGGTGTTTAGAGATCGTCTTTGTTACCTCGTTCACAGGTGTGTGACTGATTGGCTAGGTAACATTAAGAACACATTAGTAGACCATGTCACGCGATTGATGACGATTAAAGGGAATGATTATTGTGTATTTTCCAGAACTACTTTTTACTTGCTATTGATTTATGCATCCTGTACGGTGAGGAGTTATTTATTAATAAATAATTTTATCATTATAAATAAGGATTATTCTTGGCTAGGTCTAGCCAGGTAATGTTTTTCCAGCCGTTTAGCATGATGCTTCCAATACTATATTCACCATTATTATATAATAATAAGTACATTACATATATATATATATATATATATATATATATATATATATATATATATATATATATATATATATATATATATATTTATTTATATATATATTAATGAAAGAAACAAGGAACCAATGGCCAGGAGCCCGTAAACCGTTCCTTCCAAGAAGAAACAAAAACAATACAAAAGAAAGCTAAATTCAAGATCCGTTCATCTCGAGATGCCTGGACACACTGCGTTTGAAAGACTGGAGATCATAGGAAATAGGAAAGACAGACAGAGGAAGACAGTTCCAGAGTTGACCTGCTGTATAAATGAAGGACTGGAAGTAGCGGTTAACTCTTGCATTAGATAGTTGGACAGAAAAGGAATGAGAGTTTGTTGCTAGACGGGTGCAATGCACACGTCATAGAGATGGAGGGATGCAAGCAGACAGTTCAGAGGAGAAGTGACCAATGAAGTAATGATAGAAAAGATATTAAGAGGCAACAGTGCAACAAACAGACAGAGGTTGAAGGGAGCCAGTAAGAGGAGGAGAGTTGATGAGACGAAAAGCCTTTGACTCCATCCTATTGAGAAGAGCTGTATGTGGGGAGCCTCCCCACACATAAGAGTTGTACTATAAACAGGGGCGAATAAAACCCGTGTATAAAGTCAACAAATGTGCAGGGGTAAAGAAGGTACGGAGTCGGCTTAGCACACCTAATCACTTGGAAGCAGATTTCACAAGAGATCCAATATGATCCTTCCAATATAAGCCCCGAGTGAATGAAACCCCAAGCATGTTCAAGGATGACGCAGGATCCGGCTGGATACTATTAAACATCAGTAGGTACTCCTATGGAAGATTATCTCGTGTTGATAGGTGTAAGAACTGAGTCTTTGATGCATTAAAAACAAGATTATTTTTACCCCAGTCAGAGATACGTGCCGAGTCAGACATTAGGTGTGCCATAGTCTCATCCCTTTTTTGTTGAAGTAACTGCTGAGATGGATGTTGCGGGAACCGAATTGAAAGGTGAAGGGTGGAATCATCAACGTACAAGTGGATAGGGTTAGATGTACAGCTTAGAAGGTCATTGATAAATAAAAGGAAGGAAGTTGATGATTAGAGAGAGCCCTGAGGAACACACTATTGATAGATCTAGAAGAACGATGGCCTTCTACAATAGCGGCTATAGAACGACCAGCAAGGAAGCTATAGATGAAGGCACAGATAGAAGGAGAGAAACCGTAAGAGGGCAGTTTGGAAATTAAAGATTTATGCCAGACTCGATCGAAAACCTTTGAGATGTCAAGTGCAATGGCAAGGCTTTCGCCAAAGTCCCGAAAGGAGGATGACCAGGAGTCTGAAAGGTAGGTGAGAAGATCGCCAGTGGAGCGTCCATGACGGAATCCATACTGACGATCAGAAATAAGGTTGTGATAGGAAAGATGCTTTAAAATATTTCTGTTAAGAATTGACATCAAAACTTTTGAGACACAGGATGTTAAAGCAATTAGACGATAGTTTGATGGTTGGGAATGGTCACCCTTCTTTGAGACTGGCTGAATGAGAGCAAACTTCCGGAAAAAAGGAAAGGAACAAGTTGACAGACAAAGGCGAAAGAGTTTATCTAGGCAGGGTGTAAGCACTGAAGTACAGTTCTTGAGGACAACAGGAGGGACTCCATCAGGCCCATATGCCTTGTTAGTAATGAGGCCAGTGATGACAGAAAATACATCAGCTGAAGAAATTTTAATGTCAGCCATGAGGATGTCTGAGGGGGAAAGTGATGAAGGAACAGCACCGGAATCGTCTAAGGTGGAATTGGAGGAGAGAGTTTGAGTGAAGAAATCTGCTCTATCAGTAAAAGAAATAGTTAAAGAACCATCAGAATAGAAAAGAGGAGGGAAGGATGATGAGGTGAAGATGAAAGAAAGGTTTTTTGGAAGGTGCCAGAAGGAGCGGGAAGAATTCGAGTTGGAGAATTAATAGCATACTGTATAGAACGGATGAAATTATTTTTAGCAGAGCGAAGAACAGATTTAGCATGATTCCAGAAAGAAACATGAACACAATGAGATTCAGGGGTAAGCTGGCTCTGGTACCTCTTATAGGTCCTCTCCTTGCTGCGGACAGCATTAGAACAAGCGTGATTAAACCAAGGCTTTCTTGCATTAGTCAAAGGATATGAGAAAGGAATGTATGCTTCCATGCCCGAGAGAATAACCTCCGTAATGCACAAGGCACACTAAGATGGCTCCCGACCATGGAAGCAATTATCATTCCAGGAAAAATCAAAGTAGTACTGTCTGAGGACCTCCTAATCTGGAGCTCCAAGGTGCCACAGTCGCCGTTTCTTTGGAGGGTCCACAGGCCATACCGGAGTGATAGGACAGGTTAACATAATGAGGCTGTGATCAGAGGAGCCCAACGGAGAGGAAAGGTTAACAGTGTATGCAGAAGGATTAGTTGTAAAGAAGAAGTCAAGTATGTTGGAGCTCTCTCCAAGGCAGTCAGGGATACAGGTAGGGTGCTGTACAAGCTGCTCTAGGCCATTAAGGATAGAAAAGACATAGGCATGTTCACCAGGTGGATCAGTGAAAGGAGAGAAGAGCCAAAGGTGGTGGTGAACATTGAAATCTCCTAGAACGGAGATTTCAGAGAAAGGAGAAAAGGATAGAATGTGTTTCATCACTGAAGTAAGATGGTCAAAGAATATTTCATAGTCAGTAGAATTAGAGGATAAGTAAACAGCGAAGATATGTTTAGCCACAGAATGACAAGAAAGCCGAAGCCAGAGATAAGAGAATTCAGAAGAATCAAGTTCAGGAAAACGAGAGCAAGATAAATCGTTGCGTACATATACACAACAGCTACCTTTGGCTTTGAAATGAATATAGAGAAAGTAGGAGGAAACAGAAAAGGGTTTGCCGTCAGTTGCCTGAGACAGCCGAGTCTCTGTCAAGAAGAGAAGGTGAGGTTTGGAGGAGGAAAGGTGATGTTCGACAGAAAGAAAGTGCACTATTCCCAGTTGTTATGGGTTGCAGTAAAGAAAACGTTTTTTAGTTTGTGTTTATTTTTAATGAATGGGGAATAAATTATTAGAAATGTTCAGATGAAACTGAATGGAAAACAGTGAGCAGATCAGATGTGTGCATGGCAATGAAAAACAGTGAGAACAGCCTCAAATCAGAGGAGTTTTCACACAGTGAGTGAGTGATTGATGACACATATTCTCAAAAACCGCAAGAAATGCCAATCTCTCAGCCATCAAACATATTTCGTTTTTCATGTCATACATTAATACATATTGGACATCGGCAGTATAATGTTCTCGATTAGGATCAATATATTTCCATTTGATAGAGAACTCTACAATATGGGGGGTAAGGGAGTCTATAACAATCTCTTTTCATAGCTAATATTAATAATCTCCTTTTTCTTGGTCTCCACGAAATCGATAAAATGACCCAGAACAATTCCTTTGCTAGCCTACACGATGATAGCAGTATGTAATAATTGAAAAAAACAATAACATTGTATGCATTCACAGTTATGCTTGTTTCATGCGGTGACTTTCAGTATGGCTTCCACCAAGTAACAAAGATGCAGTAGTAACGTCACGGCAAGTCTTTATATGGACAATTGCCATGTAATCATGTGCATACATCGGTTCTGACATATTCTGTTCTTCATCAGTCATTTCCAGCTTCACGCCCGGAAAAGAAGATGGTTTAAAGTATATGCTTATTAATTACACGAGTCATGTAAAGGAAGACAATCCAGTTCTTTCGAAGCCTCGCTATCCCCTAAGAATACCCCACCAAATCACATTATTTACACCCAGTTTTTCTATGTAATAACAGGTGAACAGGGACAAGGGGAAACAGGTTGATCTGCATTTCCATAATTATTGTTCTTTAACTCGATAACAACTTTCTTGGTTAATCTCCAGACGATTTTAATACACCTTTCGAACTGGTGAGGTTAATTAAAACCTTAATGAATTCCATGCATTATCAAGTATACCTCCTAAACTGAAGAAAATGGTTTGCATATGAAACGAATACAACGAGAAAATGCGTGATATAAGTAATTGGGCTACCTCTAATCTCAAGCTCTTGACAATCTTCAGCTGTTTACTTTCATTTGTGCGACATATGCAAAGCTTTAATAATGCCCCAAAGGATGCTGAGGCAGCCACTTCACTAAAGTATTATGAGGCTTTTTTTTTTTTTTTTTTTTTTTTTTTTTTAGAATCGATCCTCCTGAGCCCATATTTAGGTGGAAAAAGGGGCAAGAATGACGATAATTATGTCACTGATTACCAATAAATTACTTTATCCAGGATAAAGGAGCGAAATATAAGAGATGTGATGACTGAAAGCTATATCAAAGTACAGACGTCAAAATACTTTCTCCTAAAGTAAACGTACCCTCTGGGTGTGGAGAGAATTATGCCACTCATTCCGAAAATTTATGTATTTTACTGTTGCCGTCTACAACCCATTCTAATAAGAGTATGGTATTTTTTTTTTTTAAATCTTGGAGAAGTTAACTTTAAACTGAAGGCAAAAGGTCATCCGTCTGGAGGCTACAAAAACTGACTTTAAAAATACGCCATCGAACTGAGGGGAGTGAATATGCAGTCCCCGTACTGGAGATCATTAACAACTACACCTGATATAGCTTAATTTTTCCCAGATTTTTGTCCTTTAGTCACTGTTTTCACGTAGTTCATTGACAAAACACCATAACACTACAGCTGTACATCCTTAACACAGCACTGCTTCGTAGCTTTCAACACATTCTAGGGCGAAGCTATTAATACAAATTAGCATTCAAATTAAAAGGGATGACATTCTTGGCCAAGTTAGAGTAACATGATCATCAGGATTACTGGGCGCATGGAGAAACAAGCCAAGCCAAATAATTACAACTTTCCAAACTTGAGCTTCACTGCTTCGAGATCATAGTGACTCCATTGCCCACACTATCTTCAGTCAGGATATTATACTGCTATTCATGGATGGAGTCCGAGACGGAGAAGTTAGCACGTCCAGTTCCAAAGTGAAAGAACCCATGCTTGAATCTCAGACTGGTCAGAATCGTCGACAAAGTTCGTTTCCCCCTCTTCTCTGTTCACTCACTTGGGGACCTGGATGTAATATCGATTGTTTCAGAGCATGATCTATGGGATTCTCTTCCTTAATACCCTCGAGTAAAAGACATTCTTTTTATATATTTATTATTTGTCTACCTATTTATTTACGTATTTTGTGTATTTATTTATTTATTTATGTTTACTTATTCATTTACTGCTATGTATTTAATGTATTTGTTGTAATTTTCAGATACATTTACCTAGGTTACTTATTTACTGCATTCCATTGTTTTTTCTTGTCCGACGACACCTGAATCGCTCTTAACTCTTTTATGACAATACTACTTGTATTTGTCCTTGATATCTGCTGGGGAGATTTTGTTCAACTCTTAAGATTTTTGTTGACCTGGTGGAGTTAGATACAGTTTTAATTAGCTCCTTCAGTACTACAAATTGTTCATCAGTTTCATAAAATCATCTGGTGGTGAAAGGAATGAAAAGGACGTCATCCTGGTGAAGGAGTTAAAGCACGACCCCGTTCCTCCCTTGCCTATCATAAAGCAGCTACACCATATTTATTTCTGTATCAGGTTTAAGTGCTATATATTTTCTTAATCTTTACAACTGTGGGTGTATTGTATTGGTACCGCATAGTTAGTTGTCTATCATGTCTCCAGTCAGACACTCATTGTTTTGTCTGTTATCATCTGTACAATCTTTCAGTAGCTTTATAATTGTTTCATCACTGGTAAAGGTAAGGAGTGGTGGGATGTAATCAAAGCGCACTCGACAGGCAACCGAATAATGTGGGATTAGATTCCCAACCCATTCCCGAGACCTATAGGCAGGGTCTCCTTGCCCCAGTCTGTCCGCACCTAGAACTAAAACAGCAGTGACTTCGACACCAAGCTCAGTGAAACGTAAACCAACTGGACTGGAATCTGAAACTGCCCTCCCCCTGCAGTTCACCATTCGCTTGCCCCCCACCTGCAGTTCACCCACCTTTCGTGGGGTTTGGAAGGAGATCAGGGACGTTTGAATCTCCGGGCAATGGAACAGCTGAGTAATATCGGTGTGATCTCATTAAGAACATGGATATATAAAACAACATTTTCTCATCGCAGTCTGGGGAAAAGTCCTTTTATTTGGTACCTCCCTTGTCAGTTATGGTATACACTTTTAACTTAAACTTGCCCGAAACTTACCACCTCTTTATTTTGAGTGCTGAGTTGTACCATTAGATTAACACTAGAATATAGTGGTAGTCATGACGATGTGCTGTGGAAAAGATATAAAGGCGTATAAGCCTACTAGTTCAGTCTGTTACTGTGCTACATGAAATATGGTACAAAGGGATGAATTCTTGGTCCAGTTCAAGGGGAAAGAACTAAAGTAGGTATTTGTGAGTGTTTATTGCTCACAAAATAGTACACACGGATGTTGTGTCAAATCCCGAAACCTTGTTCTTCTTTCGAAAAAAATTCCCTTCCTCAGAAACTATTTTTGTCTTTAATCGCCTCCTTCCATCCGCATTCTCGGTAAGCCTCATAACATTTTGAGTGGTTTCCTTGTCAGTCATGCAGACAGGGAAATCGAGGTCACAAACACCTTTCTTCTTAAATCTTATACACAAAATGGCTCTATGTTCATTCGTTGTTCAGTTGACAGACAATGAATTTTTTATTCTTTAATACAAGATGGGGGGGGGGGAGGTCATACAAGTAGAACTTCCTCTAATCAGCTCCTACATCCATAGTAGTTATTGGCTCAAATGACTCTGGGTATAGTTAATCAGAGTAGAGACATCATAATTCGCTTATATATTTCACTAACGAATCTTAGAAACTAGTAGGAGGTCACAAAACCTTAGCCCCTACAGTCATAACCTCGTAGTGATTATTTGCCTTAATGACACTTGTCCAGGCGACAGACATAAAATATATTTTTTTAAGTAACCACTAACTACAAAAACTATTACAATATGCAGAGTATAGTGACAGTAAACCCATCTTATTTATAATGATGTTAAATAATTGTAGTTCTGTGCTCTCCACGTCATTTTGTTAAACTGCGTGTGCACAGTACATACTTACTGTTTGATAGGGCAAATTACATTTGTCAGGTTAGTAGCAGAGGAGGGAGAAGGTAGCAGAATATCCCATAATCAAATTATACGATGAGTGATTGTTTGCCTTAATGACTATTGTATAGTAGATACGAACGAATCTTGTTAAACTAATAATTATCCAGCTGTTTAGTAATATGATAGTTTTAACTTATAAAATTTCAAAGATGTCAAGAGATTAATGAAATATTAAACATACAAGTTGTGGTTTTACTATTTATCGACTGACTTTGTTTTTCTGTGTCTCTACACACACACACACACACACACACACACACACACACATATATATATATATATATATATATATATATATATGTGTGTGTGTGTGTGTGTGTGTGTGTGTGTGTGTGTGTGTGTGTGTGTTTGTACTCCCCCAGTATCACTGCTTGTCCTAAAAGGCGACTAAAAGGGTTGGTGGTGGGTTAGTGTCCCACCCCGAAAAAAGAACTAACTAAACAAGCGAACAAAGCACCTCGGACCAGAACGGACCATACTTTGACGACCCAGGAGCGGACAAAGGATATATTAAGGATGGGAACATGGAATGTGAGAGGAGTGATTGATGGAGTGAACGAGAGAGAGAGAGAGAGAGAGAGAGAGAGAGAGAGAGAGAGAGATTGTTCTTGTGCTTGAGGATGCAAGAGTGGATGTATGTGGCTTGACTGAAACTAAAAGGAAAGATGAAGGGGTGAGAGAATGGGCGTATTGTTTTGGAATATATGCAGGTGTTAATGAGAATGAGGGAGCAAGAGAGTGAGTATGTCTGATAATAGGCATGAAGTGGTAAGAGAATATAAGAGAGTATGGAACAGTGGGTGCAAGGATTATACGGATAAGGATGAAAGTAGATATACAAGCTTGGTCAATTGTATGTGAGTATGCGCCGACAGAGGACCGAGTGGCAAGAGTGAGAGATGAGTTGTGGGAGAGTGTAGAAGCGGATAAGTTTGAGAGGAACAGGAGAGTGTTTTTGACTGAAGACATGAATGGCAAAGTTGGGAATGTACGAGTGGATGGAGTGGTTGATCAGTGGGGTGTGCCAGCTGAAGTAGATAGGAATGGTAGTGCTTTGGCAGACATCTGTGCTGGTAAGGGGTTGGCAATAGCCAACACTTTCTTCCGGCATTAGATGATCCACAGGTATACATGGAGAGTCATGAGGAGGTTGGACAGTGAACTTGCTGAACGAAAGGCAATGACAGATTATGCGTGTGTGGATGAGCGAATGAGAAGACAAGTGTTGGATGCAAGAGTGTGGAGAGAGTGGGGTAATGGAATCTCGGACCATCACTTAGTGATGGCCAAGGTAAGGCTGCAAAGAAAATGGGTGAAGAGACGAAGGGGAAGACAGGAGGAAACAGCTCCTGTGAAAAGAGTGGAGAAGTTGCAAGAGAGTGAGAAAATGGCAGAGTATAAGAGCATTGGGGAAGAAAGATTGGGAAGGTATGAGTTAGTGCAGATGAAGTATGCAAGATATTCACGGAAGAGATAGGCGCAGCGTGCGAGGTGGTTTGTGAGTGAGAAGGAGATGCAGGGGTGTGCAAGGGACAGCATGGAGGAATGATGAGGTGAAACGAGCTGTGGAACAAAAAAAGAAGGCATATATTGACTGGCTAGCGAGTATAGGTAGGGGAGAAGATGAGAGAGAGAAAGGAGAAGTATATGTGAGCAGAAGGGAGGTGAAGAGATTGGTGAAAGAAGAAGAGAGAGAAGGGAGAGGTATATGTGAGCAGGAGAAGGGAGGTGAAGAGATTGGTGAAGGAGAGTAAGACGAGAGTGGATGAAGAGTTTGGGGGGAATCTGAGTGTGAAATAGGGGGAGAGTAAGAAGTTGTTTTGGAAGGAGGTAAAGAAAGTAAGACAGTGTGAAAAGGGAAATAGTAGGGGAGTGAAAGATGGGAATAATAGATTGCTGGTGAAGAAGAGGGAGAAGATGAGAAGATGGAAGGAGCACTTAGAGGATTTGTTGAATATAGAGAGTAAGAGCAGTGCGAGTATAACTGGTTGGGGAATGGCTGGGAGAAGAAGAAGAGATGAGAGTAGGGGGGAAGAGATCAGTAGGGCGGAAGCAATTGAAACAATGAGGAAGATCAAAATGGGAAAGGCCCCAGGACTTGATGAAGTGTGTGGTGACATGCTGAAGTTTGGGGGTGAGATTGTTGTGGAGTGGATATGGAAATTGTGTAGATTGGCTTGGGAAGAGGGAAGGCATCCAGAGGACTGGAAATCAGGTATAATTGTTCCTCTATACAAAGGAAAAGGGGAGAGAGAAGTGTGTGGTAACTATAGGGATATTTGCTTTTGTAGTGTGATTGGAAAAATACTGTATATGAAAGAATACTTATTGATACGGTTAGGCATATAACAGAGGAACTGGTTGGAGAAGAACAAGGGGGATTTAGGAAGGGAAAAGGGTACGTAGATCGGATATTTGTTCTAAGATGTTTAGTGAAGTTTCTAGAGAAAGGAAAGAAAGTGTATGCTGCCTTCATGGACTTGGAGAAAGCATATGACAGAGTAGATAGCCAAGGCAATGGAAAATTGTTGAGTGCTGTGAAGAGTATGCACAAGGGAGCTAGGGCTACCGTGCGAGTGGATGGTGAGCTGAGTGAGTTCTTTGATCTAAATGTGGGACTGAAATAGGGGTGTGAGTATGGCCGTTTAATATATTCATGGATGGGGTTGTAAAGGAGGTGCAAGGTAGGGCAGTAGATGTGGTGGTGGCTCTAATGAATGAAGGTGGGATGTGGAAGATACCGATGTTGCTCTTTGCTGATGATACAGTATTGCTGAGTGAGGATGAATGGGAGTTGAAAGGTTTGGTGAATGAATCTGGGACAGTGTGTAAGAAGAGGAATGTGAAAGTTAATGTAAACAAGAGTAAAGTTATGGTGTTTGAGAGAATGAAGTCATAGAATGCACAGTGAGGTTGGATGATGGGGATATGGAGAATTTGAGTGCATTCAAGTACTTGGGTAGTGTGATGAGTAAGGATGGAAGTTTGGGGGATTAAGTGCTCGAAAGGGTACAACAGGGAAGGAAGGTTGTTGATTCACTGAAAGCGGTGATGAGAAATAGGGAGGTGAGTATGGAAGTTAAGAAGTCACTGCATGATAGTATTGTGATCCCTATCCTGAAGTATGGAAGCGAGGCGTGGACCTTGCTAGAGGGGAACAAGTCAAAAGTGAGAGCAGTGGATATGAGTTGCCTGAGAGGAGCATGTGGAGTGACATGGAAGGACAAGTTGACAAATGAAGAAGTGAAAGAACGTTGTGGTGTGGATGTAGATGTGACTGAGAAATACACTGAGGTGGTTTGGACATACGGAGAGAATGCAGAATGAAAAACCGACTAAGAGGGTGTATGTAGATGAAGTGGAGGGAGGGAGAGGGAGGGGGAAACCGAGGATGAGGTGGAGGGATGGAGTCGAGATGTATATGAGGGAGGGGGAAGTGAGTTGAGGGAGGGCAGTCAAATGGTGGGTGATAGAGCGACTTGGAGGCGTTTTGTCTGCGGCCACCCTTTGCGGGATTAGGGCGTCGGGCCATAGATAGATATATTTAAACTGCCTCTAGTTTCTTGACAGGCCTATCTCCCTGCAATATGCTTTACTCCCTCAGACCGATGAAGCACTTTCCATTTTGTTCTTGATATATCCAGTAGATTTCGTTTACCTTACAATGGTGTTCTCTAATTTAACAGGTTGGATAGCAATCACTGACGTCTTTAAAAGGGACTGTGGCAAAATAAATATAAGAAATTACAAAAATGAAAGAGAAATCTGTTAACAGCTAAACTATACTTTAAAGTACGTCACCGTACTGAATGGGTTAACATATTCACTGGGATTGACCACTGCAATCTACAAGTTGCATTTAGCTAGTGAAATTATGATAAAAATGACAATCGTAATGGATGTGTTAACTTCAGACTGACAGTGCACAGCAGTCTTATGAAGAGGTATTTAGGAAGCTTCCACTGTGGAAACAATACTGGATGTTTGTAGCTCAGCTTACGTATCCTTCTAATGTATTCAGACATCTCATTTTTTTTTTTCATTATATTCCCCTACAGTAGATGCATGCTTAAAACGCTTTAAAATATCTTATTTCCCTACATTTTATTTCTCACATAATATCCTTGCAACAGGTTTTGTATTAACCCTGTCACAGCATGAGGTGTGACCTAAATATAATCCTCAATAAAAAAAAAAAAAAAAAAAAAAAAAAAAGGCATCAGCGTAGCAAGCGTGTTAACGTCAGACTGGCAGTGCTCACAGCTGCGTTTTGAAAATACTCCATGACCTCATTAGGGAACTTCTGCTGTGGAAAGAAAACAGGATGTGTGTGTAACTTTGCATATGCAGCCTTATATCGTTCCCAGTCCTCCTTGGCCCTTAGTCCATTTAAGTATGCAAGAAACCCGCTGCTAAGAGCTGTATGGTGGAGTCGTTGTTGAAGGTGGTATGGAAGCAAGTTGTCTCGTCTGTTTCTAGGACGGCCACGGTTGCGTCTGGGGATGTAGTATAAGAGGATCCTGACCATTTTTTTTTTTTTTACGAAATAAAAAATCCAAAGTAGTTACTTATTGTCAGGAAACGTACAGTTTCCTCACATTTTTTCACGTTTGGATCACATTTGCTTGAACGCTGTATATGTGAACATGTATAATTAAAAATCTTA
Source organism: Coenobita brevimanus (assembly GCF_032717465.1). NCBI lineage: Eukaryota > Metazoa > Arthropoda > Malacostraca > Decapoda > Coenobitidae > Coenobita > Coenobita brevimanus. Next base: position 29,372,500 of record NC_137003.1, read on the forward strand.
TACACCATTGTTTACATATATTTTTCACGTTATTTTAGGATCAGAAATGTTTGAAGGTTGTATGAGTGAATATAAATGTTTACGTAAATAACATAATACACAATTTGATTAGAACAAACTTTATGCTTATGGTACCTTGTCTGCACCTTGCCGTCCTCCTGCCACCGTCTGATCCACCTGTACACTGTTGATACACTTGTTTGGTACTTTCTGGCGATTTCTCTGGCGGAAATCCCGTTAAGCCACATCCACACCATTTTAACACGATCAGCTGGGATGATCTCGTTATTCAACGATTTGTTTTCCATTTTCCTTTTCTAACTTTTGTTCATATCGTAGCCTCGTGTACCTACTCGCCACAAGGAGCACTGTGGGGCTGCATCTTTTAATTAACCTGTTCACGTCGATGAAAGGAAACAGAACAGTAATGGTCCAGTAATCAGTTCAATGACTTAAAGTAATCATCACCTTTATAATTGAAAAATTGTTTGCTTTAATCTGCACTTTTTGGACTTAATACTTTAGAGACAGCCTTCCTTGTTATCTTCACAGTAACAGATCTTCCTTTAAGTTGCAATTAATCGAATGGTGAAGCGATGATTAAAATGAAAAATACGTCATTAAACTGTAGGGACTAGCATTTTGGGGACTGACTTATAGTCTACTCATGTCAGTAACAGTCTGGAACCTACAATTTAATAAAAAAAAATCGTGGGATACCAGTCGGTGCGCTGTACATTGACGAGTTTTTATTTGATGTTCATGTTTACCACTCTGGAGTGTGGAGCAGCAAAAGTAGCGAGAAAATTTGAGGATAATTAGTAAAGATCTTTCAACAATAAACAAATAAATTAAAATAAGAAATCATCTGTATGACGTGCATGATCCTGATAAATCCAAACCATTCTTAAATCAACAGAAATTATTATGATAACAAGAACAAAAAAGAAACTGCCATCGATATAAATGGGTTAATGTACAATTTGCCTAGCCATTCCAGTAAACACACACACACACACATATATCTATCTATCTATCTATCTATCTGCCTATCTATCTGTCTATCTATCTATCTATCTATCTGCCTATCTATCTATCTATCTATCTATCTATATATATATATATATATACATAGAGAGAGAGAGAGAGAGAGAGACAGACAGACAGACAGACAGACAGACAGACAGATAGATATACACGTGTGTGTGTGTGTGTGTGTGTGTGTGTAATAGAATCCCCGCTAAACTGAACTTTATGATCTTGAAGGAATATTACAAATGAGGGCATCCGACACCTAACCTAGAAAGGCCTCCCATTTTGTGCCATTGTTGGCCTCAATACTAATAAGGCATATGGGCCTGATGGAGTCCCTCCTGTTGTTCTCAAGAACTGTGCTTCTGTCCTTACACCCTGCGTAGGCAAGCTCTTTCGCCTATGTCTGTCAACTTGTACCTTTCTTTCTTGCTACAAGTTTGCTTTCATTCAGCCAGTCCCAAAGAAGGGTGACCATTCCCAACCCTCTGATTATCGTCCAGTTGCTTTAACATCGTGTATCTCAAAAGTTTTCGAATCAATTCTTAACAGAAAATTTTTAAAACATCTTTCCTGTCACAACCTTCTTTCTAATCGTTAGTATGGGTTCCGTCAGGGACGCTTCACTGGCGATCTTCTCACCTACCTTTCAGACTCCTGGTCATCCTCCTTTCGGGACTTTGGCGAAAGCTTTGCCATTGCACTTGACATCTCTAAGGCTTTCGATCGAGTCTGGCATAAATCTTTAATTTCCAAACTGCCCTTTTACGGTTTCTATCCTACCATCTGTGCCTTCATCTCTAGCTTCCTTTCTGGTCGTTCTATAGTCGCTGTTGTAGATGGCCATCGTTCTTCTCCTAGATCTATTAACAGTGGTGTTCCTCAGGGCTCTGTCCTATCACCAACTCTCTTCCTTTTATTCATCAATGACATTCTAAGCTGTACATCTAACCCTATCCACTCTTATGCTGATGACTCCACCCTTCACCTTTCCATTCGGTTTCCGCAACGTCCATCTCAGCAGTTACATCAACAAACAAGGGAAGAGGCTATGGCACACCTAATGTCTGACTTGGCTCGTATCTCTGACTGGAATAAAAATAATCTGGTTGTTTTTAATGCATCAAATACTCAGTTTTTACACCTATCAACCCGACAAAATCTTCCACAGGTATACCCACTAATGTTTAATAATATTCAGCTTAATCCTGCATCATCCATGAACATGCTTGGGGTTTCAATTACTCGGGACTTATCTTGGAAAGATCACATTACATCTCTTGTAAAATCTGCTTCCAAAAGATTAGATGTGCTAAGCCGACTCCGTTCCTTCTTTACCCCTGCACATTTGTTGACTCTATACAGGGGTTTTATCTGCCCCTGTGTGGAGTACAACTCTCATGTGTGGGGAGGCTCCCCACATACAACTCTTCTCAATAGGGTGGAGTCAAAGGCTTTTCGTCTCATTAACTCTCCTCCTCTTACTGACTCCCTTCAACCTCTGTCTCTACATCGCACTGTTGCATCTTTATCTCTTTTCTATCGCTACTTTAATGGTCACTGCTCCTCTGAACTGTCTGTATGCATTCCTCCACCTCTACGACGGGCGCGTTGCACCCGTCTAGCAGCAAACTCTCATCTCTTCTGTCCAACTCTCTAATGCAAGAGTTAACCGTTACTCCCAGTCCTTCATTTATGCAACAGATCAACTCTGGAACTGTCTTCCTCTGTCTGTATTTCCTGTTTCCTAAGATCTCCAGTCTTTCAAACTCAGTGTGTCCAGGCATCTCGATATGATCGGATCTTGAATTTGGCTCTCTCTTGTTTTTTATTTTTCTCTTAGAAGGAACAACAATTGCGGGCTCGCGGCCTTTGGTTCCTTCTTCCTCGCTTAAAAAAAATAATCTATCTATCTATCTATCTATCTATAGCCCGACGCCCTAATCCCGCAAAGGGTGGCCGCAGACAAAACGCCTCCAAGTCACTCTGTCACCCACCATTTGACTCCCCTCCCCCCAGCTCACCCCCCCCTCCCTCATATACCTCTCAACTCCATCCCTCCACCTCATCCTCGGTCTACCCCTCCCTCTCCCTCCCTCCACCTCACCTACATACACCCTCTTAGTCAGTCTTTCATTCTCCATCCTCTCCACATGTCCAAAAAAATAATAATAATCTTAATAAAAACCAGGTAGCAAAAAACAGTCGTACCAGCATTATTTCGGAAACTATCGTAAGTTTGTGTTAACTTTTTGCTTAATTTTTGAGGGAAAAAATCATTATAAAGAAAGATTTTTACTTATCAAAGTATTGTACTCTCACATTTTAACCCAAGCATAGTAAAATTCTCCGTCTTCAGCTCGATTTAAAAAGAAAAAAAAAAAAAATCATCCCGCTAAAGGCCTTAAAGGAAAATTTTCTAACTTCACAGTAAGGTGTTCCTCCCCAGCTGAGTAAAATCGTCTTGGACAGGATGATTGCACTATAAGAAGTATATTATTAAATACACAAGAATGCATAAATATCCTCCAATATTCTGAGATAAATAGTGTAGTTTGGATGCCAGAAGCATATAACAGAGGGATGTAGGAGTGTAATGGACACTCGCACGATGGTGTTAAAAGATGGATGCTTTTCAGGCCTTGTGTATGATTATTTATTTAAATATTTATATATTTATTTATTTCTACCTGATTGCAGACGTGTTTATTCAGCTTCAGCTTTTTAATCCTATGATGTATTCTCTAGTTCTTTCGCCCATCTAAAGACTATTTTTACTATATACTGTACTTCGAACTTGAGGAGATGCATTTAACTTTCAACAACCCCTTCACTACTGACTGGTCTATCGTAAGCTGAATATAGTCGTCTGAATGTAGCAGGAATGAAAAAATTGAACTAATTACACGATGGAAGTGATTAAGATATTTCGTTGAATCTAATTTTTCCCGTTCGAAAGTCTCCCCTCAAATGAATGAATTTATCCGGAGTTAACATAAATCAAATACAAATGGCGTCACCATTTGAAAAGGTTAATCGCTTCAAGCAGTTTTGGAAGGGGTAATGAAGATTTCTAGTTAAAATTCGTCTCAGGGTACCAAGAATAGTATGAAAAAGACGACATCGGAGTGATGGGGTTAGTCTCTAGTTACTTCAGTGTGCTTTTATGCAAATTACGAAAGACCACTCATAGTACAGAAGTTATATTAACCATTTCATCTCATGTCTAAGGACTGTTTTAGCAAGAAAATCCAGCACTTTCATTTTGTTATCCTTCCTGCCTGAGTAAATCGAACCTGCGAATGAGAACTAAATGGAAAAAATATGTTTATGCAGAAATGGCAATACAGGCATGGGAGACCCTGAAACATCCTTTCATACAAAAGGACATCTTAGTTATGGTATGCTTCAACGTCCAGACTCTGGTTCTCAGTTTCCACTCACCTTATGTAATGAAGTGAGCAAAGCAGTAGTGTTCGCGGCAGTCAGCTGTGAAGTGGCTGGTGTATGTGTTGGTGGACGTTTTATATATCCGAGGGTGAACTGCGCCCCTGCATCAGTGGCGTCACGCCCACGGACTAAATTATGTAAACGCTCGCTTCTTGCCACATGATAGTACCACTTTGCGAAGCTGTTTCCTTAATCGATTTTAGTTACCCTTCATAGCTTGTTTTTACCAGATAGTGAGACACAAGGTATATGAGAGCGTGGTGTGCTAAATTCTATGCTTTTGTTTTGTTCAAAGAGAAATTATTAAAGTGCTTTACTGTCACTCCTTAACCGGCCCACGAAAAATTACCATTTTCACGGGGCTTCATAGACCTAAACAACAACCATTCACATCCCTATGTTTCACTCCCATCAGTCTCAATCCACGTCATTATTTTATCTACGATCCATGCTTGGAACCGTTATAAAACCCTGGTGAAATAAAGTATCACCATACTCAAAATAGCCAGTTTTTTCACGAGAAAACTGACGTCTCGCACAATCCCACCACTCACAAGCGTCCTGCCCACGTCTTTATAACCAACATATTCTCTTTCTAATCCCAAACACGAAAATTCTAAAAAATATAATACTTTCCTATCGCCCGTGCCGCCCTTCATCCAGCATGCATTTTTGCTGGGATATTAATCTTGTCCTACCCCTCCCCAGTGTATATACAGTATGTCCTACCCTGTGATATATATATATAGATACATATATATCTACCTATATATATATATATATATATATATACTCTCATCAGCAGCTTGAGTATCCACTGCAGGACCGGCCTATCCCGACCGAAATGAGGACGATACAGCCAATGTATCACTACCAAGTGGCTAAGGCTGTCTGGGAGAGATTGTATGTAGGGTGAGAAGTGGTTGTAATTGTAGCGTTGGAGTGGCTTTGGAAGTGTGTGTGTAGTCTGTGAACCAAGTGTAATCAGCCCGCACAAGCCGACTGGGTGCAAGCACACTTTATTTTATGCGACATTGGTTCAACCACAGCACCCCTTATGTCTACCAAGCAGTACGTGGCCACAAGAACGCTCCGAATATATATATATATATATATATATATATATATATATATATATATATATATATATATATATATATATATATATATATATATATATATATATATATATATGTGTGTGTGTGTGTGTATGTATGTAGTTTTTTACGCTCTTAACTGCTCTGTCACTTGCCGAGCTGTGTGGAGCTGTGAAACACTGTTACTGTGTTGGGATTGAAATATATCCTCCCATAATGGATTTACCTGGTTCGTCAAAAAAATTTAGGTGTCGCATCTTTTTTCACGTAGTGGTGTAGTGGCATCAGTGCCTGACTTCTGTCTAGAGGTCTGGGGGTTCGATCTCCGGTCAAGAGGTTAAGAATAATTAGTATACACGCGTGTAATGTGTGTCTCTCTCTCATGTAAAGACGCTCGTGTTGTGTCTGGGATAGATTCAAGCTGCTCTATCACTTGCTAAGTTGCATGGGGCTGTGAAATAATCCTAATGTGTTGTGACTAAAATGTATCCTCCCATAATGGATTTGCCTGGTTCGTCAAAAAAATTTATGTATCACAGCTTTTATCACATCGTGGTGTAGTTGCATCAGTGCCTGACTCCCATCTAGAGGTCTGGGGTTCGATTCCCGGTCAAGAGCGTCAAAAACATTTGTACCCACGCGTGTAATGTGTGTCTCTCCAACAAATATATATATATATATATATATATATATATATATATATATATATATATATATACAGTATACTGTATATCATCGGCCGCAGCCATTACGAGACTACTGCGGAACAAAGGCTTCCCCCAACCCTGTGCACGAATTCCTTGACTGATAATTCCTTGACTGAGACAATCTTCGCCACGTTTTCGCTGTAAATTTCTCAGTTTCATCTCTGCACCTCCTATCTGTCCTTTTACTGCTACGCTTCCAGTCTCTCGGTGTCCAGTCAGTCAACCACTAGCTCCATCGGTTATCCCTTATTCTTGCTACATGGCGTGCCCACCTTCATTTCTGTTCCTTTAAAACTTCTATAATATCTTTACTTTAGTCTGCTTTCTCACCCAAATTGATCTTTTCCTGTCTCTTAAAGATATTCCCAACATTGATCTTTCCATTGCTCTCTGAGAACGGATTAATATATTTTTCATCGATTTTTTCACACCCATATGTCATAGCTGGAACTGTGCATTCGTTATATACTTTTCGTTTCATACAAACTGGCAAGCTAATTTTCATAATGTCTCTATGTTTACCGAAAGCTTTCCATCCAACTGTAATGCGTCTTTTTATTTTTCTATCATAATTTTTCGTAAATTTTAGTATTTGTCCCAAGAAATTGTACTTCTCTACTTCTTCAAGAATTTCTCCACTTATTCTGATGACGCTGTGTGGTGTTTGTGGATTAAACATCACTTTAGTTTTACTCTGGTTCATCTTTAGCCGTACTTTGAGACTTACTCTGTTCAGGTCCTTTAACATTTCTTGCAATGTCTTATGCTGCATCTGATATTAGGACAATGCCATCAGCAAATCTTTAATGGTTTAGCTTTTCTCCAACTATGTTCACTCCTTTGTTTTCCCAGTCTAGTTTTCTGAAAACACTTTCTAGGCATGCTGTAAATAATTTTGGTGAAATTGTATCCCTGACGCACGCCCTTCTCAATCTTAATTTTTTCCTAGTTCTTATGCAATTTAACTTTAGCAGTTCCCTCTTTATATATGTTTTCGAGCAGTTTTACAATGTTCTCATTCACTCCTTGTTCTCGCAATGAAATTATACTTGCTTTGTGCTCCACTGAGTCGAAAGGCTTTTCTTAATCAACAAGACCTATTCACAGTGGTTTATTATGTTCTGTAGTTTTCTCAATTATCTGATTCATTCTTTGTAGATGAAGAGTCGAATACCCGCTTCGGAATCCTGCCTAGTCACGAGGTTGGTTTTTCTCCAAACTAGTAGTTATTCAGTCTATATGGAGTTTAATGATGAGTTTGTAAATGACTGATAATAAGCTAATGGGTCGATAATTCCTAAGATCTTTTGATTGACCTTTTCTGTAAAGTAAAATAATTATTGCATTACGCCATGTTTAGGAAATTTTCTTCTTTTTTATACATTAAGTGAGGAAGCCTATTTTGTACTTCTGCATCCAACAGTTAATCTGCTACTATTCCATTTCTCTAGGAGCCTTCCCTCTTTTAATTTTTTTTTAAGATTAATGTTTACTTAGTCTGGTGTTACATTAGGTACTTCACGGGTGTCAACTGAAAAATTAGCTATTGGTACTAAGATCTTTGATGCATACAGTTCTTTGTAAAATTCCTCAACTCTCCTCAACACCATATCTCATCATTTAATGACTTCACCGGTTTTGTCTTTCAGTGATGTAATTCATTGCTTTCCAAGTGCCATTTTACTTCGGATCTGTTTCAGATTTTTTCCTTTTTTGATGGTTTCATTGATCTGATCCTTGTTTCTCTTTCTTTATTCTTCTCATTGTCTTTTGTTGATAAGCTTATTTAATTCCGCTCATTCTTTTTCATCTTTCTTTCTTTTTACTTTCATTTCCTTTTTTTTTTTTCCCCCTAAGATCGAGTGTCTTTTCTGAATAACTCTTGGCTAAGGTTGTATTAGGTTTTCCTACTAGGCTACATCCACTGATTCTCTTAGCACTTTTGTTAGTCTGTCTTTCAGCTGATCAATGTCACATTCATCATAACTAAGAGCCTGTGGCACAAAAGAAGAAAGCATACAATGAATGGATGAGGAATAGGGGCGTGGAAGAGGTTGAGAGGCGGAAGAGAGAGTTGTATGTAGAAAGAAAGAGAGAGGTGAAAAGATTAGTAAGAGAGAGTAAGAAGAGAGTGGATGAGGAATTTGGAAGGAATTTGAGTGTAAAGTGGAGGGACTGTAAGAAAATGTTCTGGAGAGAGGTGAAAAGAGTAAGACAGGGTGGAAGTGAAGTTAGCAGGGGAGTGAAAGATAAAAATGGTAGATTACTAGTGGAGAAGGGAGAAAAAGTGAGCAGATGGAGAGAACACTTTAAGGAATTGTTGAACGTGGAGGATGGAAGTAATGCGAGTATAAGTGGCTGGGGAATGGCTGGGAGAAGGAGGGAGGTGAGAAGACAGGAAGAAATCAGTAGGATAGAAGTTGTGGAAGCAATGAAGAAAGTTAAATCAGGGAAAGCCCCAGGAATTGATGGAGTGTGTGGTGAAATGCTGAAGCATGGGGGAGAGATAGTAGTAGAATGGATGTGGAAGATGTGCAGATTGGCCTGGGAGGAAGGTAGAGTCCCGGAGGATTGGAAGTCAGGTATAATTATTCCCTTGTACAAAGGAAAAGGGGAAAAAGAAGTGTGTGGTAATCATAGGGGCATTTGTCTTCTTAGTATAATAGGAAAAGTGTATGGTAGGATACTTATTGACAGAGTTAGAGAAAGAACAGAGGAATTAGTTGGAGAAGAACAGGGAGGCTTTAGGAAGGAAAAAGGTTGTGTAGATCAGATATTCATTCTCAGATCTTTAGTGGAAAAGTTTCTAGAGAAGGGAAAGAAGTTGTATGCGGCTTTCATGGATTTGGAGAAAGCATATGACAGGGTGGATAGACTAGGATTGTGGAAAGTGTTAAGAATATATGGAGTAGATGGGAAGTTGTTGAATGCTGTGAAGAGTATGTACGATGGTGCGAAGGCTGCAGTGCGTGTGGATGGTGAACTAAGTGAATTTTTCTCTTTGAAAGTTGGGTTGAAACAGGGATGTGTCATGTCTCCATGGTTGTTCAATCTGTACATGGATGGGGTAATAATAGAGGTACAAGGTAGGGTAGTGGATGTTGGAGTGGCCCTGGTGAGAGAGGATAGTGTTTGGAAACTCCCTGTGCTGTTGTTTGCAGATGATACTGTGTTGTTGAGTGAAGACGAAGGGGAGCTGCAAGGCTTGGTGGATGAGTTTGGGAGAGTGTGTAAGAAACGGAATCTAAAGGTGAATGTAGGGAAGAGTAAAGTGATGGTCTTTGAGAGAGGTGAAGTCAGTGATTGTACAGCGAGGTTGGATGGTGAGGAATTGGAAAATGTGAGTACGTTTAAGTACTTGGGTAGTGTGATGAGTAAGGATGGAGGTTTGGAGGGTGAAGTGCTTGAAAGGGTACAGCAGGGAAGAAAGGTTGCTGGTTCTTTGAAAGCAGTGATAAGAAACAGGGAAGTGAGCATGGAAGTGAAAAAAGTTACTACATGACAGTATTGTGATACCAACTCTAACGTACGGAAGTGAAGCTTGGACGTTGTTGGAAGGACACAAGTCAAGAGTGAGAGCAGTGGAAATGAGTTATTTAAGAGGAGCCTGTGGAGTCACATGGAGAGACAGGCTGACGAATGAGGATATAAAGGAGCGTTGTGGTGTTGATGTGGATGTGATAGGAAGCGTTATGAGGAACATACTGAGGTGGTTTGGCCATGTGGAGAGGATGGAGGGTCAAAGACTGACGAAGAGAGTGTATGTGAGTGAGGTGGAGGGGGAAAGAGGGAGGGGGAGGCCGAGGATGAGATGGAGGGATGGGGTGGAGAGGTATATGAGAGAGGGGGGTGTGAGTTGGGAGCAGGGGAGTGAAATGGAGGGGGACAGGGCGACTTGGAGGCGATTTGTTTGTGGCCACCCCAAATGGGACTGAGGAGTCTGGCAATAGATAGATATATAGATAGATAGATAGACAGATAGATAGGTAGGTAGATAGATAGATATAGATATAGATAGATAGATAGATAGACAGATAGGTAGGTAGATAGACAGATATAGATATAGACAGATAGATAGAGATAGATAGATAGATACATACATAGATAAATAGATAGATAGATTACATATATATATATATATATATATATATATATATATATATATATATATATATATATATATATATATATATTATATACTTTTTCAGAATAGATCTCTAAAAAATTATTTGCCTTCATTACAGTTAGAAGGCGAAACATTATATCAAGCGCATCACAGAAATTCCTTGGGATTCGAACTGACGAAAATCTAAATTGGAAATTACATGTACATGAAATATGTTTGAAAGTTTCGAAAAATGTACAAAATACGGTATAATCTTACTACGGATGCATTGATTAGTATTTATTATACCTTAAGTTACCCTCACCTAACATACTGTGTATCCATCTGGGTAAGTACATGGCCATCGTTCCTAAAAGAAAAAATAATAATAATAAAAAATAACAATAGCTGGAAGAAAGTTTTCAGATGTATCTTTTTCGTAGGTAAATTGGAATTAGTACTGGTAAACAAAATTATTTCTTTAATTAAAATTTTAAAAGTTGATTCAATACACAAATGTTTTTCATTATTATTAATTTATCAAAGGTTTACAAAATATGTAGGAAATGAAACATTTAAATTTGTTGATAACTATCAGCAGACCAGAAGCAATAATGTAGATTTAATATGTCCACAATTCAGAACAAAAGTATATAAAAACAGTATATTATGTTTTGGCCCCAAATAATTTAACAATTTACCATCAAATATAAATATTTTTGGTAAAATAAACAACCTCTTAATATTTAGAAGGGAAATTTAAAAATATATACTTCACAACTCTTAGCAACTCTATTCTTACATTTATGTATTGCTCTGTAAAATCAAATCCTATTCATTTCGATTATGTTACCGCATAATTCTTGTTATATATCTGAATGTAAATATTTTTCTTAATTCTTTTCATAACAATGCATTGTATTCCTCCTAGGTAATCACCTCCACTGATACCTTTTGACATTAGACTTTTATTATTTACAGAAATCT